>NC_064614.1:995606203-995909234 GCF_023898315.1 Schistocerca nitens | reverse complement strand
ACAGCAATAAGGAATAGCTCAGTAGGCAGTACAGTTGAAGAGGAATGGACATTTCTAAAATGGGCGATAACAGAAGTTGGGAAGGAAAAAACGTACGTACAAAGAAGGTACCTGCGAAGAAACCATGGTTAACAGAAGAAATACTTCAGTTGATTGATGAAAGGAGAAAGTACAAAATTGTTCCAGGAAACGAGGGAATACAGAAATACAAGTCTCTGAGGAATGAAATAAATAGGAAATGCAGGGAAGCTAAGACAAAATGGCTGCAGGAAAAATGTGGAGAAATCGAAAAGAAATGATTGTTGGAAGGACAGACTCAGCATACAGGAAAGTCAAAACAACCTTCGGTTACATTAAAAGCAAAGGTGGTAACATTAAGAGTGCAACGGGAATTCCACTGTTAAATGCAAAGCAGAGAGCGAATAGGTGGAAAGGATACATTGAAAGCCTCTGTGAGGGGGAAGATTTGTCTGATGTGATAGAAGAAGAAACAGGAGTCGATTTAGAAGAGATAGGGGATCCAGTATTAGAATCGGAGGACTTACGGTCAAATAAGGCAGAAGGGATAGATAACATTCCATCAGAATTTCTAAAATGACTGAGGGAAGTGGCACAATACGACTATTCACGTTGGTGTCTAGAATGTATGAGGCTGGCGACATACCATCTGACTTTCGGAAAAGCTTCATCCACACAATTATGAAGACGGCAAGAGCTGACAAGTGCGAATATTATCGTACAGTCATCTTAACAGCTCATGCATCCAAGTTGCTTACAAGAATAATATACAGAAGAATGGAAAAGATATTTGTTAATGCGCTAGATAACGATCAGTTTGGCTTTAGGAAACGTAAAGGCACGAGACAGGCAATTCTGACGTTGCGGTTAATAATGCATGCAAGACCAAAGAAAAATCAAGACACGTTCATAGGATTTGTTGACCTGGAAAAAGTGTTGGACAATGTAAAATGGTGCAAGATGTTGGAAATTAAAAGTAGGGGTAAGCCATAGGGAGAGACGGGTTATATACAATATGTACAACAGCCAAGAGGGAATAATAAGAATGGACGACCAAGAACGAAGTGCTCGTATTAAAAAGGGTGTAAGGCAAGGATGTAACCTTTCTCCCCTACTGTTCAATCTGTACATCGAGGATGCAATGATGGAAATAAAAGAAAGGTTCACGAGTTGAACTAAAATTCAAGGTAAAAGGATATCAAAGATACGATTTGCAGACGACATTGCTGTCCTGAGTGAAAGTGAAGGAGAATTAAATGATCTGGTGAATCGAATGAAGAGTCTAATGAGTACATAGTATGGACGGAGAGTAAATCAAAGAAAGTCGAAGGCAATGTGAAATTGTAGAAATCAGAACAGCGAGAAACTTAACATCAGAACAGATGGTCACGAAGTAAATGAAGTTAAGGAATTCTGCTACCTAGGCAGTAAAATAACCAATGATGGACGGAGCAAAAAGGACATCAAACGCAAACTATCAATGGCAAACAACGGCATTCCTGGCCAAGATAACTCTACTAATATAAAATATTAGCATTGTATGCTAGTGAAACATGGACTGTGGGAAAACCGGAAGAGACGGCAGTTGTGGCCGAGCGGCTCTAAGCGCTTCAGTCCGGAACCGCGCTTCTGCTACGGTCGCAGGTTCGAATCCTGCCTCGGGCATGGATGTGTGTGATGCCCTTAGGTTAGTTAGGTTTACGTAGTTCTACGTCTAGTGGACTGATGACCTCAGACGTTAAGTCCCATAGTTCTTAGCGCCATTTGAACCATTTGAAAACCGGAAGAGAAGAGAATCTAAGCATATGAGATGTGGTGCTACAGTGGAATGTTGAAAATTAGGTGGACTAATAAGGTAAGGAATGAGGAGGCCCTGTACAGAATAGGAGAGGAAAGGAATATGTGGAAAACACTGATAAGGACAAGGGTCAGGAATATAAGACATCTGTTAACACATGAGGGAATGACTTCCATGGTACTAGAGGGAGCTGTAGACGGCAACAACTGTAGAGGAAGACAGAGATTGGAATACGTCAAGCAAATAACTGAGTACCTAGGTTGCAAGTGCTACTCTGAGATGAAGAGGTTGGCACAGGAAAGGAATTCGTGGCGGGCCGCATCAAACCAGTGAGAAGACTGATGACCAAAAAAGAAAGTGGTTTCAGAGAAGAGATACATCAGGCTAGAAAAAGTATAAATTGCGGGAAATTGAGTCTACAAGTTTTACTGCACTTACAGTGTCTTTAATACATTACTGATATACACTCATCATTTAAATTGACAGGCTCTTATCTGCATGTGTCATAGATTCTCTGCCACTGCAAGCAGCAAATAGTAAAGAATCATATTTATGAAATTTTGTAGGATAGCTTCGCAATTTCATATTGGCACATAACATTTTCCCTGGTGTTGCCCCCTCTCCAATAGTATGCTTGACATACAGAAACCTATTTTTTTTCATTTTACTCACTATTTTCTTTCTTCCTGGTCCTCCAGACCTTTTCTTTACAACTTCTTGGCATTTCTTTTCTTAGAAACAAAAAGCGTACATGTTGCGTTATTACTATAGGAAAGAACAGGATGCAAGAGAGCAAATAGTGTGCCAATAGTTGAAAGCTCAAAGGAAACCAAAAACTTTTTCTAGCTTATGAATTCAAAAAACGAGGAACGATAAAGCAACAAGTGGGCCTGTCGCACTCTGCAATCTGCCATTAAAACTGACATTTAGGACCATTAAATAAGGATTTGGTCTAAATTACTTTTATATTCTCACAAATCATACTTCAAAACAACCGTAATCACCAATTAAAATAAATTTCATAGTTTCATCATTTTTCACTGTGAGTAAATACCTTCTGTCCTAAAAGTGTACTGGATTTCCGCTGTTTTCCAACATTTCTTAAAGGGTCGTGTAAAATTTATGACTACTTCATGTATAACAGTAATGAGAAAAATCACAAGTCGTTGTAAGAAATTCTACTTTGCATTTGAGTTTGCAGTAGTTATTTGAATTTACTACATCTTTAGAATTCACGGTAAGTCGAAAACGGAAAAAATTCTCAGTGACATCACTTTTACACTTAGTTTCTACAAGAAGAGAAGGATGAACCACCGACTTAGGAATTCTTCTGGTTTTCGTGAGATGAAGGAATTTTTCCTTCTCCTGCCAGTCATCTCAGCTAGAAAGCTCGTGCCCCAGAGGAGTTATTTCTAAGGTCCAAAGCATGTTGTGAGGAATTCGGCGCAGCGCGAAAAAAGAATGAGCTTCGCGAGGCAGTGCTGAAGTTGCAGGACGTCCACTCTGCGTGCGATGACAGATGAGGCACGCGCCGCACACTGCAGACAATGCGGCGCCGCCAGCAGCCGGCGGGCAACCGCTGGACGCAAAGGTCAGGTCACGCCACGGCCGACAAGTGCCTTACGCCAATGCCGGGACTTCTTCGAGAACACAGATTGCTCTCCACTTGCTCTTAGTAGTTTCTTTGATGACAAATTTTCCTTACGAAACGATGCGGTCATTCCTCTCCCGCAGTGCTTCTTTCGAGGAATCGGGTGCTGACTATTTCAACAGTGGTTGTAATATTCGAATATTTTTTGATTAGTGACCATCGAGCAACCTTGTTTGGGAAGAAATGGGTGGCAGCTGTCAACTAAAGTTTCATCCTAAAGTCTCCCTAGCAGGTGTATATACCATAGTCGAAGGTTTAGTTTTCACTTGACCGACATGTTAAAAAATGTTCAAATGTGTGTGAAATCTTATGGGACATAACTGCTAAGGTCATCAGTCCCTAAGCTTACACACTACTTAACCTAAATCATCCTAAGGACAAACACACACACCCATGCCCGAGGGAGGACTCGAACCTCCGCCGGGACCGACATGTTAATAGCGTTTGTAATTTACGCTCGAATTGCAGCATAGGTCCCTCGATGAAACTTAAATACTTCTAAGCTCGTTCTCACAAAATGCTGTTTCTGTTCTTCCTTTTCTGCCTTAAATATATTACGCCATTTTTTTAACTGGCCATCCTACACTATGTGATCAAAAGTATCCGGAAACCCCCAAAAACACACGTTTTTCAAATTAGGTGCATTTTGCTGCCACCTACTGCCAGGTACTCCATATCAGCGACGTACGTAGTCATCGGACATGGTGAGAGAGCGTAATGGGGCGCTCCGCGGAATTCACGGGCTTGGAACGTGGTTGGAATGATTGGGTGTCACTTGTGTGTCATACGTCTGTACGCGAGATTTCCACACTCCTAAACATCCCTAGGTCCACTGCTTTCGATGTGATAGTGAAGTGGGAACGTGAAGGGACACGTACAGCACAAAAGCGTACAGGCTGACCTCATCTGTTGACTGACTATCCAGAGCATTACATAGGAATTCCAAACTGCATCAGAATCCACTGCAAATACTATGACAGTAAGGCTACAGGTGAGGAAACTTGTATTTCATGGTCGAGTGGCTGCTCAAAAGCCACACATCACACCGGTAAATAGCAAACGACGCCTCGCTTGGTATGAGGAGCGTAAACATTGGACGATTGAACAGTGGAAAAACGTTGTGTGGAGTGACGAATCATGGTACACAATGTGGCGATCCGATGCCAGCATGTGAGTATGGCGAATTCCCGGTGAACGTCATCTGTCAGCGTGTGTAGTGCCAACAGTAACATTCGAAGGCGTTGGTGTTATAGTGCGGTTGTGTTTTTCATGGAGGGGGCTTGCACCTCTTGTCGTTTTGCGTGGCGCTATCATAGCACAGCCCTACACTGATGTTTTAAGCACCTTCTTGCTTCCCACTGTTGAGGAGCAATTCGGGGATGGCGATTGCATCTTTCAACACGACGGAACACCTGTGCATAATGCACTGCCTGTGGCGAAGTGGTTGGACGACAATAACTGGCCTGCACAGAGTCCTGACCTGAATCCTATAGACAACCTCTGGGATGTTTTGGAACGGCGACTTCGAGCCACGCATCACCGACCGACATCGATACCTCTCCTCAATGCAGCACTCCATGAAGAATGGATTGACATTCCCCAAGAAACCTTCCGACACCTGACTGAACGTATGCCTACTTGAGTGGAAGCTGTCATCAAGGCTAAGGGTGGGCCAACACCACCATATTGAATTCCAGCATTACCGATGGACAGTGCCACGAACTTGTGAGTCATTTTCAGCCTGGTGTCCAGATACTTTTGAACACGTAGTGTATGTCACTCTGTCCTTTCTGATTTTATTGTAGGACCATCTTTCGTTCCCGGAGACCTTTTCAAGTCTTAGACATCTATGATGTGTAGATGCAGACTGAAGCAACGAATGAAAATTTGTACGAAGATGGGGACTCGAACCTGCGTCTTCCGCTCGCTAGACAGATGCGCTAACCAATACGCCACACCATGGCAGAGCGGCTTTCGTGTTTAGTGGAATACCAAGTGGGATGAGGCGTGAAAGTTAATTTGGAGTGAGGAGGAAAGCGTGTTGTGGAAGTTCGTGCAGCTGTGCAGACCCACTGTGCCAGAGTGACTTAGTGGTTAGCAGATGTGCCTCGTGCGCACTAGACCCAGGGTTTAATCCCGTCTTTGATACATATTTGTTTCATTCGCATAGATGCTTCCTTGTTTCTGCCACTTGTCCCAGATGTTCCTTTCAGTTTTGTTTCTGTTCTTCTGCTTTGTCATTTACGGCAAAACTATTCAGTTCTTGTCTGAAGTTTTTGTTAGGAATCCTCTCCAACTTAGTGTAACATTTGATTACTCATGAAAACTTACTTCAGCACCTGCACATGGCCAGAACGTTTTCTCTTCATAAACAGTACTTGTCTGCCGTACTGTGGAACAGTTACAGCCTTGACCTTATAGAATTTCATTATTTTGTTTCATTTGTTTTTTAATGTTCTGCTTATAATACTACATATACTCCGATATCTCTGTAATTTAGTACCTACATCCTTATCGTCTTTAAAAGTAATACAGCTTGCTAGGTAATGGAAGTGTTGAACTTCTTCGAAAATCTGATCCTCAATTACAGTTTTGTTTTCTGTCGAATTCCATTCTCTTAGTTTCATTTACGGCTATATTAAAGTATACTCCTTTCTAATTACCTTTAAAAGGTAGATTGGCTTTTTATTTCGTCAAAGAATTTTCCATTATTATTGTACAATGTCGTCAACATACAACAGTATGCTAATATATAAAGGGTGAGTTATAAATGAGGAAAAAGATGTCGTGCAAATTGTCACACACTAAGCTAGAAACATAAATTCGTTTTCCGCGTGTTCCTATGTCAATAAATGACAATGCAACTGAATGGTAAAAATCTGGAAATATGAAGTGGACTTTTGGGTGTATGTGCGCCGATATTGGCGAAGGGGACAGATGGGCAACATGGCACAACATGCAAGTGTTGTTGGTAGTCTAGCCGCTCCCGAGAAGGCGAAGCATGCAGCGTCAACGACGGTCTGCGTGAGACTGCGAGCAATGACAGCGCCCACATCTATCTCGTACCGGTTACGCTGGCCGGTATTATGTATCGTGGCTAGTTGGCATAGGGAAAGGAACGTGAGGAAGGGCTGCACTACTGTACATGAATGTTTTATAATTTGATTTTTGTGTCGCAAACTTAGTTTTAAGAAACGTGTACATAGATGCAGAATACAAAATACAACTATACAGGTATGTGGCAGTTCATACCAACGAATACAGTACATCTGTACAAATCGAAACTAACATAGAAACACATTACCAGAAGCTGCAGTGGCGGTTTATAAGTACTGTTCGAAATAACGGCCACGATGTGTATGGCAAAGTCGAACTCTTCGCAGGAAGGATTGCGGAACACAATCCAACATGTCTGTACCTCTTTGCGTAATATCACAGGCATGTTGTATTCTGCGTTGAAGGGTGTTGACATCAACAACCTCTCCTTCAGAAATCACAGATTTCAGATGGCGCCACAAAAAGAAATCCAGTGGATTCAGGTCTGGCGATCTTGCTGGCCATGCTACAGGATCTCCACGACCGATCCATTTCAAAGGGAAGGCATTGTCCAGGTGGCTCCGCACTATGCTGCTGAAGTGAGCGAGGGCACCATCATGCATGTACCACAGGTTCATACGAGAGGCCAAACTAACGTCCTCCAACAATTCTGGTAATGTAGCCTCCAGGAAACGCATATATCGCTCTCCTGTGAGCCTTTATGGTAGCACATGTGGCCCTGTGACATGGTGGTCAATAATACCACACCAGATATTAACACCACATCGTTGATGGTACCCTCGTATCACTGTCCTGTGGAGGTTTTCTTCCTCCCACTCATGCCAATTATGCGAATTCACTATACCCTCCTTCGTGAAATAGGCTTCGTCGGTGAACAGTATTGTTCGTGAAAAATGATGGTCTTGGGTGTGACGCCGTAGGATAAAATTCCAGAAGCCCAGCCTCCTCTGGTAGCCTTCCGGCAATAATGCCTGTACCTTCTGGATGCGAAAGGGATGGTAATGGTTTCTATGGAGTACTTGCATAACAGTAGATTGTGACATTCCGACCGCAGTGGCGAGAGACCAGGTGCTTATTGTTCGGTCCTCCGTAACAGTTTGTAACACTTTTTCTTTGTCATATGCACTGTCGTCGACGGTCGGCCACGACCACTAAATCCTGTAGGTGCTACACATGCACCATACTCTCTCAAGCGTCTTTCCACAAAGTAAAACGTTCTTGCGGATAGAAGGCACCAGCTAGGAAACCCCTCGTGATAGTTGCCTTGCAACGTCAGCTCTTCCATCTACAAGCCCGTAGGTGAGGTGGATGTCGGCGTATTCTCCGTTCGTGAAAGTTGTCGTGGTACTGTAGTAACACTGCGACGCGGCCGTTAGCAGCTGTCGACACGGCGAGTATCGGGCAGAGTGAGCAGCGCAGAGTGTCAACACGTCATGCACGCCGCGATTTTATTTCCGCCGTTGATCACTCTTTCCGCTTACAGGACACACATTCCCTAACATGAGACTTTACACTCCGTTACCGCCGGCAACGTGTGATTCACAAGTTCTGATAAAATTTCACATACATTACTATGGAATTTGTTCTTTCTCGTATCTTTCAAACGCTCTCAGATACACATCAGCTCATTGTTGTGTCATGTGTTGTATCTATGGGTGAATGACATGTCGTGCTCGTGAGGATCGTCGGCATCTCGTTCAATGGTTAACAGGTGTTTTGGTTTTACGTACACAGTACACTGGGGAGATCGAAATTAATAACGGTGCGTCACGTGTGTCGCATTGCAGCATGCGGTCCTCTACATATTTTTCCTCATTTGTGACTCACCCTAGATATTTTCTTATGTATATGGAACCCTTCTAGTTTTGGATAACGTCATTTTTATCAGCATTAAAAACAGCAGACGATAAATGACATGTATGTCTCAGATCTTGGTTTTTTAACAAATGTTCCCCGTCAAATTGGGGACACCGAGGACGATACAAGTTCCACTAAACAGTCTTCTGATGCAGTTCGTCTACTTCTAATTCATACACTACTGGCCATTAAAATTGCTACACCACGAAGATGACGTGCTACAGACACGAAATTTAACCGACAGGAAGAAGATGCTGTGAAATGCAAATGATTACCTTTTCAGAGCATTCACACAAGCTTGGCGCCAGTGCCGACACCTACAACGTGACGACATGAGGAAAGTTTCCAACCGCTTTCTCATACACAAACAGCAGTTGACCGGCGTTGCCTGTTGAAACGTTGTTGTGATGCCTCGTGTAAGGAGGAAAAATGCGTACCATCACGTTTCCAACTTTGATAAAGTTTGAATTGCAACCTATCTCGATTGCGGTTTATCGTATCGCGACATTGCTGCTCGCGTTGGTCGAGATCCAATGACTGTTAGCATAATATGGAATCGGTGGGTTCAGGAGGGTAATGCGGAACGCCATGCTGGATCCCAACGGCCTCGTATCGCTAGCAGTCGAGATGACAGGCATCTTATCCGCATGACTTTACCGGATCGTACAGCCAAGTCTCGATCCCTGAGTCAACAGATGGGGACGTTTGCATGACAACAACCATCTGCACGAACAGTTCGACGACGTTTGTAGCAGCACGGACTATCAGCTCGGAGACCATGGCTGCGGTTACCCTTGACGCTGCATCACAGACAGAAGCGCCTGCGATGGTATACTCAACGACGAACCTGGGTCCACGAATGGCAAAACGTCATTTTTTCGGATGAATCCAGGTTCTGTTTACAGCATCATGATGGTCGCATCCGTGTTTGGCGACATCGCGGTGAACGCACATTGAAAGCGTGTATTCGTCATCGACATACTGGCGTATCACCCGACGTAATGGTATGGGGTGCCATTGGTTACACGTCTCGGTCACCTCTTGTTCGCACTGACGGCACTTTGAACAGTGGACGTTACATTTCAGATGTGTTACTATCCGTGGCTCTACCCTTCATTCGATCCCTGCGAATCCCTACATTTCAGCAGGATAATGCACGTCCGCATGTTGCAGGTCCTGTATGGGCCTTTCTGGATACAGAAAATGTTCGACTGCTGCCCTGGCCAGCACGTTCTCCAGATCTCTCACCAATTGAAAACGTCTGATCAATAGTGGCCGAGCAACTGGCTCGTCATAAAACACCAGTCACTACTCTTGATGAACGGTGCTATCGTGTTGAAGCTGCATGGTCTGTACCTGTACTCGCCATCGAAGCTCTGTTTGACTCAACGCCCAGGCGTATCAAGGCCGTTATTACGGGTAGAGGTGGTTGTTCTGGGTATTGATTTCTCAGAACCTATGTACACAAATTGCGTGAAAATGTAATCACATGTCAGTGTTAGCATAATATATTGGTCCAATGAATACCCGTTTATCATCTGCATTTCTTGTTGGTGTACCAATTTTAATGACCAGTAGTGTATATGATCTGATCGTCAATGGGACAGTGCGTCCTGTGGTCAAAGCTGAGCCTACCGACATGCCTTGGATGGGCGCATCAAGTTTACTCCATGTCTCTTTTCGACAAGAACCGTTTTCATTGCTGAAGCTGCCCTCCAAATCGGTGCACACGACAGCGATGTCATTGGAACATTCAGCCGCTATCGAGAGTCTTTTTGGGTGATACTTCGAGATTTGGGTCGATCCAGACAATACGAAATTGTCCTCTCCTGATCAGTGTCGATTCAAGGCGTCAACGAGTTATAACTCTCCAAGCCCTTGAGCTCCATGGTGCGCAAAGAGTAAGTGTAATAGAACACTCGCAATTGAATATGTGTTCTCTTCAGTGACATGTGCAGGATTTGTGTTAGACCTAATAACAGCCGTAAAGGGGAGTGTTGGTTGTCAGGTAACAAAGATTGTACGTACCAGGCACGCAATCTCACGTGTAGAACAGGGCGGTGTGCATGTCACGCCTCTTTAGGACCGGTATCTTGAAACAATGTCCGACGCCATCCATCACTGCCGAATGCAATTTGAAGGATATGCTTAACCGCGAATAGAACACTAGAGTGACCCGTCCTTGAGTAACATTCGAGTGTTTGGGATCCAGAACTGGTCGGATTAAAGGAAGATTTCGAAGCAGTTCAGAAGCGGGCTGCTAGATTTGTTACCTGTAAATTCGAACAACACACAGATATTACGGAGATGATTCGGGAACTCAATGAGAATACTTGGAAGTAAGCCGGCCCGTTTGGCCGAGTGGTTCTAGGCGCTACAGTCTGGACGCAGGTTCGAATCCTGCCTCGGGCATGGATGTGTGTGATGTCCTTAGGTTAGTTAGGTTTAAGTAGTTCCAAGTTGATGACCTCAGAAGTTAAGTCCCATAGTGCTCAGAGCCATTTGAGCCATTTTTTTACTAAAGAGCTCACTGTCGCCTACCAATCGTCATCTATTGTTTCGAAGTTGTTGTTTGCATTAGCATATTTGTTATTTCTTCACTGCCTAATTATTACATGTTTATCTGTTCTACTCGTGGCGGTCAACAAATCGTGCATAATTGGCGAGCAGTCTGTACTTGGGACCAGTTTTTTTAATTTCACTGCAATCAGCCACATAACGCTACAGTTGGCTAAACGAGAGGTTTTGCAGAATCACTAAAATTACAATTGTGCGAGAATTCTGTTATGAATAAAAACTCTGTACTCCAGGGCGCCCTCTTGACGCCTTCCATCTTCTGTTACCTATGCTACTAATCGTCAGTTTTTTATAAGAACCGTCTACCAAGCACAAATGAAAGGTGAACGAGTAAAAATGAACTGTTCCCAAAAAAGAGCGATCACCAGTGAACTAGTTCCCAAGGATGAACGAGTTCGCCCATCTCTAGTAACAACCTATTGACAGCAGGACAAGAGAGGCCCAAGCGTGTTACAATGTGCGTGAGGGAGAAATGCGGCTTTGTACGTTACTCAGCAGCGGATATTTATTTCACAAACGTGCACTTTTGAACAAACTGCCTGTATTTTGATTATTATTTTGTTTATATTTCAGACTACAGCTTTTCTTAATTATCATGAGGCCTATTTTCTTACTCCCGGCTACTTTTGAATGTAACCTAAACACGATGCGGTTATGCAAGACCTAAAACACCTTATTATTGAGCAGTTTATATCGACTGCACCATTAAAACAAGTGATTTTCTACCACGAAAAGAACATGTACACTGAGGTGACAAAAGTCACGGGATACCTCCTAATACCGTGTCGAGCCTCGTTTTGCCTGGCGTAGTGCAGTAGCTCGATGTGGCATCGATTCAACAAATCGATGGAAGAATTATGTAGCCACTCTGCCTCTATAGCCATCCATGATTGCGAAAGTGTTGCCGGTGCAGTATTTTGTGTAGGAATTGACATCTCGATTATATTCCACAAATGTTAGGCAGGATTCAAGTCAATCGATCTGGGTGGCCAAAACATTCGAATTGTCCAGAATGTTTTGACATGGCGCATTTTTGTCTATAAATTTTCCTTCGCTGTTTGGGAACATGAAGTCCACGAATTATTGCAAATCGTCTCCAAGTAGCCGAACATAACCATTTCCAGCCAATGATCGGTTTAGCTGGAACAGACGACCAAAACATTCCACATAAACACTATTCGCACCATTATGAAACCACTACCACCTTGCAGAGTGCCTTATTGATAACTTGGGTTGATGGCTTCGTGGGTTCTGAGCCGTACACGAACCCTTCCATCAGCTTCTATCAACTGTAATCTGGACTCACCCGAGCAGGCCACGGTTTTCCACTGTCCAACCGATGTGGTCACGAGCCCAGAAGAGGCACTGCAGACGATGTCGTGCTGTTAGCAAAGGCACTCGCGTCGGTCGTCTGCTGCCAAATTTCTCCGCACTGTCCTAACGGATTCGTCCGTCGTACGTCCTCGATCAATTTCTGCGGTTATTTAACAGTGTTGTTTGTCTGTTAGCACTGACGGCTCTAAGCAAACGCCGCTGCTCACTGATGTCAAGTGAAAGCCGTCGGCCACTACGTTGTCCGTGGCGACAAGTGATGCCAGAAATTTTGTATTCTCGGTACACTCTTGGAGCTTTGGATCGTTTATATTGAATTCTCTAACGATTTCCAAAGCAGAATGTCCGTTGCATCTAGTTTCAACTACTATCCCACGTTAAAAGTCCGTTATTTCCCGTCGTGCGCCCATAATCACGTCGGAAACCTTTTCACATGAATCTACCTGAGTAGATGCCAAAGCACAGCCCTTTTATATCTCGTGCACGCGATACTACCACCATCTATATATGCGCATATCACTGTCCCAGTACTTCTGCAACTTAGTGTAAAGCCATTACATTAAAAAATAGAAAGGAGTAAAGTGAAGTTAAAGGAGATCCTTGCTGCTTTTTTAATCCCAGATTTCCATAATACGAATCGAGTACTTTGCTAAACACCCTTGAGTAGGTACATTCGTCATAATTCATAAGGTCAAACAGTGGCCGAGGAACACAGCATTTAAATTACGAAATTAGAATGCAGAATAGGAATGGCGAGAAGCGCTTTTATGTACAATAAAAACGTTAAGTGACTTTCGGATCCTGACTACAAATTGTCCTCGCGATATGCATAATTCACCGATTTAGCCAAAAAAATTCTTGTAAAGTACCAACATCCGCAACAACATTCAGTACAGCTCGGTAGAAGAATTCAAAGTAAATAACGTGCGGGTGGGCTGCTTTTGTTAAGTACCAACATCCACAACAACATTCAGTACAGCTCGGTAGAAGAATTCAAAGTAAATAACGTGCGGGTGGGCTGCTTTTGTAAAGTACGAACATCCACAACTACATTCAGTACAGCTCGGTAGAAGAATTCAAAGTAAATAATGTGCGGGCGGGCTGCTTACATACGAAAATTTATCAAAGCTAATCAGTAATTACAAATCGTAGTCTTTAAAGCGTTTATTTATGGATCTTTCAATTGTAGCTGTACTTATTAGGCGAATAGTTTCGAAATTTACAGGTTCATTTTCAGGCCTCGCCTTCTGAGGCTGCACTGGCGGTGTCTGATCTAAATAATAAACACTGAGTGGAAACACATGCTCTATAAATGTTTACAGCGTGAATATCACAATCCACATATGCCTGTTACCAAGTGAAAATCAAACTTGGTAGCAGGCATACGTTGATTGTGGTATTCATCTTGCAAACATTTATGGAGCATGTGTTGCCAATCAATGTTTATTATTAAGATCAGACACTGCCAGTGCAGCCTCAGAAGCCAGGCTTGAAAATGAACTTGTAAGGTTCGAAACTAGTCGCCTAATGAACACTGCAACTGTTGACAGAACCATTAATAAGCGCTTTAAGGAATTTAAATAAAGTTGCTGTTCCCTGTCAACAAAATGTTGAAACTGAAGAAATCGTAGTGTGCTTTAAGTATATGACGTGCTACAGAATCAATTGAGTAATAGATCAAATCCAACACTTTTATACGTACAAAATGCAAAATATCAAAAATGGTTATATATTTCACGATGAAACAATAAATCGAATACTGATCAGATTTCGTAGCTGCAGAGCGATGTGCAATGTAGGAGAAAAAACGACGCACCAGAAAGGAATTATTCGAATGGGACGGAATTCTGTAGATGTGATGTTCATGTACATATAAACAAATGATTCCAAGTTTTCAGATAAATTGGATGATTTATTCAAGTGAAAGAGCTGCACAAATTGAGCAAGTCAATAACGCGTTGGCCGATCTCTCTCCCTTGCAGTTATTCGGCTTGGGATTGGTTGAGAGAGTTACTGGATGTCCTCCAAAGGGATACATTGTCTAATTCTTTCCAGTTGGCGAGTTAGATCATCAAAATTCCGAGTTGGTTGGAAGGTCCTGCCCAGTTGCGAGAGATCGGCTGGCCCTTCTGGCCCAAGGTATGATTTGGCAAGCACGAAGTCAAGCAGCAGAAACTGTCGCTGTGTGCAGGCGGCCATTATCTTGCTGAAATGAAGCCCAGAATGGCTTTCCATGAAAGGGGAAAAAAAAAGAGAGAGAGAGAGAGAGAGTTAGACTACGAATGTTCCTTAACCGCCCATGACACAGTTCTGCCCTTTCTGCAGTTCACATTCGGAGTCGTTAGAATTTCGTAAACTAACGGGCTGGCTGTCAGCTGTGTACGTAATGCCGGTGCAAAGAAATCTAGATATGCAGTTTCATGTTGTAATTTCATAAGTGTAGCGCCACTGTGGTGTAATTTTGCCTATTACGTGACATCAGTTGTAGTAGCAGACACGGAAGAATACTTACTCTATACCACTTACAAGGCGCTGCAAATGTATTATCTTTTTAAGATGCACAGGAATCAATGAGAATCCAGACGCTTTTCTTTTGATTTTAAAATGTGCAGTAGCTCCTAAAAATATCCTGTGTCTAAAATTACTGCCATGACAGTTACACAGTACTACCATCTGTCTTGGTTTAATCATATACTACATTATGAGGACATCCAACCACATCACCGAGACTTTTATTTACCGTTGAGTCACTTCACAGACATTTAAATGGTTTGAGTTTATTGAATCATATTGGCAGCAGCTTGGTTCAAATATAAAATATAAAGACAGATTAATCACAATATAAATACACTCACGTTCAGAAGAAACAGAATACCTTCAGTGACTAGAGATAGATGTTTATATGCACAGTACAAGTACACTAGTATGGTCAGCAAAAATAATTAGCATTTAAACCACATTGGCCCGCGAGTTCAGGATCAACATCGATATCGCGGCGCAACACCGTTTACTGGTAAAACGTGTCTGTGGCTCTATTTTCCACTATAAACCGAAGGTAATCGGTCAGTGTGACTTACGCAGACGTGCAGGGTGCCTCGCAGACACATGCTGGAACCGTATCGTCAAATTAGTGAATTTGAAAGAGGGTGCATTATTAGCATGAGAGAACGTGATGCATAAATCCAGGAAATTGCTGCTCGTGTGGAGTGAAGTGTTTCGGTAGTGCAACGGATGAGTACAGAAAGGTTCACTACAGGTCATACAACACAACGGGATGGGTCATACTGTACCACCCAGACCACCCCCCGAGAAGACCGACACATCTGAATGGCACTGCAGGACAGATCATCGTCCTCCTCAGCTCTGGCGCAACAGTGGACAAGTGGAACACATTGTACACTATCAGGGGTGAGCCGGCCGTTGTAGCCGAACGGCTCTAGGCGCTTCAGTCTAGAACCGCGCGACCGCTACGGTCGCAAGTTCGACTCCTGCCTCGGGCATGGATGTGTGTGACGTCCTTAGGTTAGTTAGGTTTAAGTAGTTCTACGTTCTAGGGGACTGATGACCTCACATGTTAAGTCCCATACTGCTCAGAGACATTTTAACCATTTATCAGGGGTGACAGTCTGTCGCCGTTTGTTACAGTATGGGTCAAGTGCACATAGTATACTTCTCCATCTACCTTTTGAAAGGGTACAGTACCGCCCGACATTGAACATAGGTACAACATAATTCATTATTTTTGTCAGAACAACACATTTTTTTGTAAAATAACTCAATTTCAATTAATACAGCGAAGCTGGATACCAGTGTGGGAAAGAATGACAATTTATTTATTTAATTGATCACATGTGCACTCCCACAAAATAAATCCCTACATCCAGTTTGGTGAGATCTGTGAAATGAATGAATGTATGATCGTCTGCTAACCGCAGATAGTGAATGTGAATATATGATCATCTTTGAGACGGTCCTTTGGCCACCTTTGGTGGGACCAAAGAGATGAAATTTACCGGAGCTTTGAGCGCCTGAAATGTGGCTGACCAATACGGTAGCAAGATGCTCCCCCACTTCGGCAGAGGTGCGAGAGGACCTGAAGAACGGCCATGTTACAGCACTCTGCCGCTGGATCTTGTGCTGTTAAGACCTGTCTTAGGTGTGCTCTGTAAAGACAAAAGAGTGGACACATGGTATGCATGTGGAATATTTAAGAGTAGTTTGAAATCATAATTTCTCTATTTCAGGAACTTTTTGTGGGGAGAATTAAATGTCAGGCAGGTAATATTGTTGAGTGGTAAATTCGAGGGCGAATTTCTCCGAAGGGTGGAGGAATGTTGAGTGGTACTTAAGTAAATAAATTAGTGAAATCAAAGTGAACTAGAAATTAGAATATAAATGAAAAACTTGGTTTAGTTTAGAGAGTTACATACTGGCATTCAGCGGGCAAAACAGCAGAACAGAAGAGACAATGACCATGAAGTCAGCGAGTTCCACATAAGCGGGCGCTGTCGATTCAGCCGTCAGGGCATCGCCCGACCGGCTCACGTGTTTCTCAGTTGTCGTATGTGAGCAAAGGCCCTCGCCTACATCCCAAGAGCCAATGACCGACGTAAAGAAGATTCTTCGAGAATCTATTCAACGTGACAGCAGAGGCAATGACCGGCTCACGTGTTTCTCAGTCGTCGCGTGTGAGCAAAGGCCCTCGCCTACATTCCAAGAGCCAACGACCGACGTTAAGAAGATTCTTCGAGAAGCTTTTCAACGTGACAGACGAGGCAATGACCGTGAAGTCGTTCACCTCCAGTAAAATGAAGTGAATAAATACGCGAGACGCAGTGGGCCAGACAGATGAAGTCGGAGGAAGTCAGATGAAGACGGAGACGGAGACGAAGACGGAGACGGAGAGAAGAGACGAAGAAGACGAAGAAGTTTTCAGTCAGTTTCGGTGCTGAAGACCGTCATGCAAGAAGAGTCTGCATCATGCACAGACGAACCAAGTCCGCCGCTGTAATGGAATAGCAAGCAGCCGCCGTAGCGCCAGAAGACAGAAGTTAAAAGGTATTTGAAGTCTGGTTTCTACATACCCGGGTGACTCGTGAGGACGGGAAGGAGACGGCCTCACATCAGTAGTCACCTGTGAGCTGGGATGAAGGCCTGACAGCCGAAGACTGGCAAGCGGGAGTCCGTGGTTCGAGTCCGGGACACTGGCCTTCCCCCGCCGCGCCGCTCCGCTGGTCGACGCACAACACACGCGGCCGCTTAGAGAAGAGAAACACTGGGACGCGACACCCAAGGTATCATCCGATGCACGATTTCGCTCGCAATAATTAAACGGGCCACCTCGCGCTGCGCTTCTCCAGTCAACTGAGCGAGACAGCGACACGAGATACACACCGCTACGCGTAATCAGACGCCGCCGCCGCCGCCGCTGCCGCAGCAGAAGACTTCACAAACGACACAGCTGCCGCTCTCCGAACCAGAACATCCCGTAAGATACAGTTGTACAAATCTTCAATAAAAGTTATCTTATGTAAAAATGATGTTTCATTCGACCTCATACCCGAGCCAAGGAAGAACCCACCCTGCCCACATGTTGTAGGAGAGAAAAGTTAATTTATTTAATATTGTCACCCTGACAGAATGCTTTAGAATGCTCATCCTGACAATTGACTTGCATCGAAAGAGAAAACCCAGTTACATTTAGTGACAGAAGTGTCACATTTAGTAACAACTGTTACATTTGGTATCAGAAGCCGTTATAGTTGTTACATTTGGTGTCAGAGAAAAACCCTTGGCTCAATATGAGGTGTGAATGACAGTCACTAAAGGTCCACAGTTAGTATTGTTTAATGTGTGAAAGGATAGAAGTTTGCATAGCAGTCGTAATATTTTCTTTATTTAGAAGTGTATTCTCTCTCATGATATTAAGAGTTTTGTCGAAAATATTTAAACATCTTTTGAATTCAGTGTGGTAATATTGTGTAACTAATAGTTTGTAAAATGATGACACGAAATCGTACAAAGTCAGAGTCAGCACCACAAGCGGTTTCTACTGATGAAGCTATTCAGAGCTTAGTTAATCAAATAGAACAGCTTAAAAGTGATAATAATGCATTATTTAAACAGTTGAGTGAGGTTAGGCAAGCCAGTTCAATCCCTCCCACCCTAGATTCCTCAACAGCAGCCTTAGTAACTCCTTTTTCAGGTAAACCTGGCGAGGACATAACAGCCTTTTTTGATGATTTAGTAGCAGCTGCAAAGTTGGGATCATGGTCAGATGAACAGCTCTTACAAATGACAAAGTTACGATTGACAGGAGAGGCTAAAGCACACGTCTTATACCATGAAGAATTACGGAATGCTCCAACATTTGAGGAATTGAAGAAAGGATTGCTTAAACGTTTTCAAAAACAGAACAGCTGTAGATTTTATAGGGAACAGTTAAACACTATCACTCAGAGGCAAAACGAGTCGTTAGAAAGCTTTGTAGATAGGATTAGAAAAGTTAATATTAACACCTATCAGTTGACAACTAGTGATGAAGCAAATAAAGTTATTTTACAAGAGGCAGAAAATAGAGCTCTGGATACATTTTTACGTGGGTTACCTCCTGAAACGTCCCGTCGTGTCAGGGCAGAGTTTCCTAAAAATTTAGCAGAAGCTGTATCTGTGGCGACAGCTTTCGAAGAAATAGACATTGCCACCAGATACAAGGAGAAGCGAAATGTATTTTCAGCAGGAGTGCGATGTTTTAGGTGCGATCGACAGGGCCATATAGCAAAAAACTGCAGACAACCTCAATGCACTAATTGTCAAACAATAGGTCACACATTCAAGGAATGCAGGTCTAAGAAAGTTTTTGGAAATAGAAATCAGTTAAACTCCAACGGGAATGTCGGAACCGCCGCCAGGCGTTCCCAATAAAATTTCATGCCATTAAGGCTAATGTGAAGGCGGAATGCTGGTTATCTGCTACCATACAGGATAAAGAGGCAAGGATACTAGTGGATACAGGCGCAAACGTATCAATAGTTAGTAATGAATGTATTGGAGAAAAGAAATATGACCCTCCAAAGTATAGATTGAGTGGAGTAGGAGGAGGTACAGTGAAGTCATTAGGATGTACATCACTGATTTTCTATATTCACGGTGTACAATTTCAGGAAGATGTAGAAGTGGTAACTAAGGTAACTGACGGGTACGACGCGATCCTAGGACTGGATTTCCTGAATAAACATCACGCTAAAATCGACCTCAGACAGCAAACTGTCGAACTTAGCGAAATAGTGTTTCAGCTAGGTGACACCGCTGCAAAGGGCCCTCTGCCGCAAGATTTCCCTAACCGGAAGGCGAAATCAACTATACTGCGTGCAACGTCCTTGAAGGTTGATTCGCGGGATCAGATACCATCTGGCTCAGGAAAACTTTTCTGGATGACCGTTGACCCCGAAGTACCTACAGATACAGTATGTCTAATAGAGCCTTTAGAGGAAAATGAGGAATTAGATGTATCACATTGTTTTGTACGAAGGAGTGTTGTACGGGTTCAAGACGTTGAGGGAGAAAGAAAAGTACCGGTACATATTGACAACTTCGGAGTGGAGGATAAAGAGTTGCATAAGGGAATATTAGTAGCTACAGTCAGTACTTTCGAAGAAGAAGATTTCATTTGGTCAGATATTAATGATGGTCAGAAACCAGACGCCTATAAAACCGCATTACGCCAGAAGATTCAGCATTTGCAAGGAAAGGATAGAGACACGATAGAAGCAGTTTTAGTTGAGTTTCAAGATTTATTTAATGCAGAAGGTCCACTGCCAGCAACAAATATCACACAGCATAGGATCCCAACAGGAAATAGCCCCCCAGTTTATAGGAAGCCTTATAGAGTTGCGCATCACTTACAGCCAGTACTGGATGAATTTATAGAACAGCATCTACAAGATGGAATTATAGAATATTCTGATTCGCCTTATAATTCAAATATCGTGATTATTCCAAAGAAGTCTCCCGACGGTACGAAACGATATAGATTTTGTTGTGACTACAGACACCTTAACAAACAAACTATCTCAGATGTTTATCCTCTTCCAAACATTACAGATATCATTGACAGTTTGGGTAACAGTAAATACTTTTCAACAATCGATCTACGTAGCGGATATCATCAATTGGAAGTTGCACCTGAAGATAGGCATAAAACAGCATTTTCTACCCCTGGAGGCCATTGGCAATTTAAAAGAATGCCTTTCGGTTTGAAAAATGCACCAGCAACTTTTCAAAGACTGCTCGATGGAGTATTGCGAGGACTCAAAACTCAGCAATGTTGTGTATATCTAGACGATATTATTGTATTCTCCAAAGACATTAATGAACATGCTGTGCGTCTGCGTAATGTTTTTCAGAGACTTAGAAAAGCTAAATTAACATTAAATATGGAAAAATGTACTTTTGCATTGACAGAGGTTACATACCTAGGGCATGTCATTAGTGAAAAAGGAATTAAAACAGATCCTCGATTAATTTCGGCAGTTAAGGACTTCCCAACACCACAACGCGTTAAGGAGGTACAAAGTTTCATTGGTCTCGCATCGTACTACCGGAAATATGTTCAAAATTTCGCTGAAATTGCCCGACCCTTAACCCAATTATTGAAAAAGGGTGCAAAATTTCATTGGTCTGAAGATTGTGAATCAGCATTTCAAACCCTTAAAGATAAGTTAACACACAGTCCAGTATTAGCCTACCCAGATTATAATAAAGAATTTATTTTATCCTGTGACGCAAGTGGTCATTCAGTAGGAGTTGTTTTGAGTCAGAATATTAATGGCGCGGAACACCCCATAGCCTACGCTTCGAGACAACTAACAACGGCAGAAAGAAATTATTCCACAACGGAGAAAGAATTGTTAAGTGTTATTTATGGTATCAAATACTTTAAATGCTACTTGTATGGTAGGAAATTCAAGGTTATTACAGACCACGCTGCTTTAAAATGGTTGCTTGGATTAAAGGATCCATCTAGTCGTCTCACGCGTTGGGCCCTATGTCTTTCCGAAATGGATTTCGAAGTTATCCATAAACCAGGCAAAAAACACACGAATGCAGATTGCCTAAGACGGAAAATAGCACTTTTGGAAGCAACAGGCCGAGATACTGAGGACTGGAGAAAGGCACAAGATGAGGATACAGAATGCAAAAAATACGCAACTCAAAAACAATTTTGCTTTGAAGATGGTGTATTATGCCGTAAAACAAAACTTGGACCGCGAATTGTTGTTCCCCTACACCTTAGACAAGAAATAATGGCAGAGGCCCACGATTATATCCTTGCAGGACACGGTGGACAGCGGACAACCGAAAGACGTGTAGCAGAGCGATTTTGGTGGCAAACCAGAAAGCAGGATGTTGCGCAGTACGTTCGTAATTGCATTGCGTGCGCACAACGAGCTGAACTTTCTCGTTCAAAAATACCCTTACAGAGGCTCCCCGAGGCTTCATGTCCATATCAAATCTGCGGAGTGGATCTCTACGGGCCATTTCATAAAACACCGGCTGGTAATAAGTATGTCCTTACAATTATAGATCACTTTTCACGCTATCTAGCTATGGTGAGTCTCCCAGATCAGCAAGCAAATACAGTTGCCCAAGCTTTAGTTAACAACTGGATACTTAAATTTGGCGTACCTGAAGCTATTATCACAGATCAGGGATCTAATTTTATGTCTGAGCTAATGAAACAGCTATGCCACTTACTAAAAATACGTAAATTACGCACAACTCCGTTACACCCTCAGTGCAACGGGCGCACAGAAAGAGTTCATCGGACAATTGGCAAGATGCTTAGTTATTATATTAATGAACAACATTCTAATTGGGATACGTATTTACCAATAATCGTGTCGGTATACAACGCCAAAACGCATGAAGCAACTGGCATGTCCCCTTATGAAGTGGTCTATGGCAGAAAAATGCCGTCCCCTTTTGATGTACTCAGGCAGAAAAACGGAAAAGTCGGAGAAACAGTAAGAGATTTCAGTCGAATGATGAAGGATGTATGGAAAAAGGTTGAAAAATCTAATACAAAGGCTTTGGAACGACAGGAAAGATTAGGTAATACCCAAGCTAAATATCCAAATTACAAAATAGGTCAGTGGGTTATGGTTTCAACTCCTTATATTGCGAGAGGAAAAACGAAGAAATTTGTAACAAACTACAGAGGTCCTTACCAAATTATTGAGATCATGTCACCAGTCAACGTTAAATTGCAACTGCCCACCCGAACTACCATTGTGCATGCAAGTCGTTTAAAACCTTTCAAGGGCGCTCCAGATGTAATTCCTTCAACAATAGTGTCTGCTTTTCCGAAGGGTGGAGGAAGTACCCGAAAAGGAAAAAGAGTGGCCACGCCAGCACAACATACAGACATGGCACCATACAATCTTCGACCAAGAGTACGAATGTCCTAGTTGAATCTTAGTAGACTGTAGTATACATATGTAAATAATTAATAAATGATAAGGGTTTATTTTTTAAGAAAGAAAAGTTGATCGTAGAAACATGTAGATCTTGTAGTTAACAATGTATTCCTTCTTTTCTTTGTTTTCGTTTTTACTAGGTTGGTAGGTTCATAACCATGTTGTTTGCTTTTTTCAGAAAACGCCATGCAAGCATTTCCTACACAAAACCTGTCCTACCTCAATGACTCCCTTGACAGTTCCCTTCTGAAGTCATTAGATATGTTCATAAACTCACAGCAAGGCAAATTTGATGCCAATGTTATGATGCAACATGTTTTAAAGTTAAAAAGTGAAAACAAAAGTAAAAGTATAAATTTAGGAACGGGTATATCTGGAACCTTTGTGTTGGTGTTTCTACTTTGTACAGTTTTCTTTTATTTAAGACGAAAAAATAAGCCAAATCATAATATACCACTTCATCAAATCCCTGTTAACTGGATACCACACTCTTAACTGGTGTACTTCAGTGGTTACTTTTGAGCATTAGTGTATTAATTTTGTTTATTGTACTTCACTCTTTATTAAACAGACTCATGTTAAAATAAACAATACTGTAGAATAAATATTCTTGCATTCATATAGGGTTGATTAAACAGGTGTTGCTATGTAAATTTCTAAGTGAATAATCTATTTTTTGTTTATTCATTGTCATCAAGATTTGTTACACTTATTATAACCATTTATGTGTGAACTATGTGATTTATGAGCGTACAGTGCTTTAGTGAAGTGATAAAGTATTTTCAACATACTTAATGTGAAGCGTGTGTAATCTTCTAAGTCGAGAGTTTTCATTGCTTATGTTAGTGCTTTTGCCGTGTGAAGAGTGGAGGAATGTTGAGTGGTAAATTCGAGGGCGAATTTCTCCGAAGGGTGGAGGAATGTTGAGTGGTACTTAAGTAAATAAATTAGTGAAATCAAAGTGAACTAGAAATTAGAATATAAATGAAAAACTTGGTTTAGTTTAGAGAGTTACATACTGGCATTCAGCGGGCAAAACAGCAGAACAGAAGAGACAATGACCATGAAGTCAGCGAGTTCCACATAAGCGGGCGCTGTCGATTCAGCCGTCAGGGCATCGCCCGACCGGCTCACGTGTTTCTCAGTTGTCGTATGTGAGCAAAGGCCCTCGCCTACATCCCAAGAGCCAATGACCGACGTAAAGAAGATTCTTCGAGAATCTATTCAACGTGACAGCAGAGGCAATGACCGGCTCACGTGTTTCTCAGTCGTCGCGTGTGAGCAAAGGCCCTCGCCTACATTCCAAGAGCCAACGACCGACGTTAAGAAGATTCTTCGAGAAGCTTTTCAACGTGACAGACGAGGCAATGACCGTGAAGTCGTTCACCTCCAGTAAAATGAAGTGAATAAATACGCGAGACGCAGTGGGCCAGACAGATGAAGTCGGAGGAAGTCAGATGAAGACGGAGACGGAGACGAAGACGGAGACGGAGAGAAGAGACGAAGAAGACGAAGAAGTTTTCAGTCAGTTTCGGTGCTGAAGACCGTCATGCAAGAAGAGTCTGCATCATGCACAGACGAACCAAGTCCGCCGCTGTAATGGAATAGCAAGCAGCCGCCGTAGCGCCAGAAGACAGAAGTTAAAAGGTATTTGAAGTCTGGTTTCTACATACCCGGGTGACTCGTGAGGACGGGAAGGAGACGGCCTCACATCAGTAGTCACCTGTGAGCTGGGATGAAGGCCTGACAGCCGAAGACTGGCAAGCGGGAGTCCGTGGTTCGAGTCCGGGACACTGGCCTTCCCCCGCCGCGCCGCTCCGCTGGTCGACGCACAACACACGCGGCCGCTTAGAGAAGAGAAACACTGGGACGCGACACCCAAGGTATCATCCGATGCACGATTTCGCTCGCAATAATTAAACGGGCCACCTCGCGCTGCGCTTCTCCAGTCAACTGAGCGAGACAGCGACACGAGATACACACCGCTACGCGTAATCAGACGCCGCCGCCGCCGCCGCTGCCGCAGCAGAAGACTTCACAAACGACACAGCTGCCGCTCTCCGAACCAGAACATCCCGTAAGATACAGTTGTACAAATCTTCAATAAAAGTTATCTTATGTAAAAATGATGTTTCATTCGACCTCATACCCGAGCCAAGGAAGAACCCACCCTGCCCACATGTTGTAGGAGAGAAAAGTTAATTTATTTAATATTGTCACCCTGACAGAATGCTTTAGAATGCTCATCCTGACAATTGACTTGCATCGAAAGAGAAAACCCAGTTACATTTAGTGACAGAAGTGTCACATTTAGTAACAACTGTTACATTTGGTATCAGAAGCCGTTATAGTTGTTACAATATTAATGGGATCGTAGTAATCTTCGGAAGTGACCAACGGTCACAATGAAACCACGTGTAGCAATAAGTTGAAATACTTCTGTGTGCTTAAGTTAAGCTGAATTACTAGCGTGTGTACTATAAGTTGAAATATTTAAGAAATAGCGTGTGCAGGACTTGAAATTAGAGGCGAGTACTTCCACGTGGTGAGTACTGTGTGAGTCTCAATCTGTGTATGAGACAAAGGATAAAGAGAAGTACTCGTCCATGGTATCAGTTGAGGACTCTTGTGTGTGATGAATATGTTCTTAATATTACTTTGCGAGATATGTTTCCGTGTGACGCTTGATTCAAACTATAATACTCTGAGAGAGCAACAAGGTGAGTCATCCGTCTATCCAGCAACGCCACTTGGCTTGCATTGGACAGAAAGACGTGCATATATCTCCAGAGTTCATAGTAGGAAAGTAGAATTACGAAGTGGGGCAGTGTCGTGTGAAACTGGGATAAATATTAATTGAAGTGGGAAAGCTGAAAGTGATAATGTTGTGACTATTCCCTGTGTTGTATTTCATGTTGTAGTGTGGTGTATGTCATGTAATTTAACTATGTGTGGTTTGCATGGGAGAGTAGCAAGGTAGTTTCAGAGGTAGTGGGTTATGCGTGTTCCTTTTGTACTGCTCGGTCTGGAGGAAAGTTTCGTGATGATGATTGTGAGAGTCGAAGTGTGAGAAATAATAAAAGATCCACCATCCTATCCAGAAAGTGCACTGTAGCGTTAAATAATTACGAGACCATAATATAGAGATTCACCAATGTAAAGCCATGCCCACTGGGCGGAATTTCTTATGTGTTATTGTTGTAGGTTATAGAATTTGTGTGTTTAGGTTATAGAATTTATCGGAATAAATAAGATAGTGAAATGAAGAAGATTGGTGGCCTTTTCCTTCGAATTTTATGTTGTCATGAAATCCAGAATTTATAATGCGTGCGCCACTCATATTCAGTGCGGTGGCCACGTGTTGATAAAAGCCGTTAAATAAAAATAAAAAATAAAAAAGAAAATGTGGTATTGCCAGTGCGTAGTGAACAGTCAGAGTTCTGTAAATTACTGATAGTCAGATGTGCGTTTCCGTTGCGTATTATTCATACAGGTGGATAATTTGTAACTTAATTGTGAGTACGAGAGTTAATTTTACTCGATAAATAAGAATGAATCCACTCGCTTGGCAGACCACTCATTTTGCAGGCCTGACTGCTTGATGCCACAGTATGAGCAAGGCATGTGGGTGCCTCTCACTTTGACGAATGTGCAGAAACGTATGTGTATGGTATGACGACAATGGGGACAGGAACGGCATCAGACAGTGTATTCGGATGAATCCAACTTCTGTTTGTTTGGAAATTATGGCCTCATTTTGGTTCGCCCCAGATGAGGGGAGTGGCATCACAGTGACTGCCTTCGCACGAGACATACACTGCAAACTCAAAGCCTTATGATGGGGGGGGGGGGGTTATTATTGGGTACAACCACAAATTACAGCTGGTACCTGCCCTTGAAACTGTGACCAGTGTGACCTATGTGAATGACATCCTGCGATCTGTAGCCATTACCCAGACACCATTTTTTTGCTAGACAATGGACGACCCCATGTTGCTCCACGAACACGTGCCTTCTTGGTGTTATAGGATGGCAGCCTTTTGCTGTAGCCCGCCAGATCACGAGACTTGCCGCCAATGGAAAATGTGTGGGATACCTTGAAACGACGGGTGCAGCGCTGTGAATCAACGACGATGATGATGCTGACGTCCCATATTCCGAGGAGTGTAGGGGACGATGCGGCAGACCCGCACCGCCGACTAGGCAAGGTCCTAAGGTGTCCTCCGACCGTAATGGGGATGGATGATGATGATGAAGACGACACAACAACACCTAGTCATCTTGAGGCAGGGAAAATCCCTGACCCCGCCGGGAATCGAACCCGAGACCCCGTGCGTGGGAAGCAAGAACGCTACCGCAAGACCATGAGCTGTGAATCAATGCCAATGAGCAAAGATGAACTTTGGAACCAGGTGAATGCAGCATCTATGGCTATACCACAGGACACCATTCGCGCCTTATACGCGTCGATGCCTTCACGCATAGGACAACTTAATGGGCCCGTGGCGGACCCTGCGCCTACTAGGCAACAGGACACATTCTGAACCGAGGTGACTGTAATGCTAATCATTTGTACAGAAAATACTAATGTTCATGTCCTGTGAAATGAACATCCTATCTCTAGCCATTCAAGGTGTTCCGTTTTTTTACTAAAAATGAGTGCAATGATTTAAGATTATTTTACTGTGTCCACATATATACAATACTATCACATTACTTAAACGAGCAATACATAATAAGAAGTAATTTTATGGTTTTCCTCGTTGTTAAAAAAATGGTTCACATGGCTGCGGGCACTATGGGACTTAACATCTGAGATCATGAGTCCCCTAAAACTTAGAACTACTTAAACCTAACTAACCTAAGGACATCACACACATCGATGCCCGAGGCAGGATTCGAACCTGCGACCGTAGCGGTCAGATGGACCAGAGGGCCCATTCCATGTAAGCACAGTCTGCACAATTATGGACTCACCGCCAACTTGCACTGTGCCGCGTTAACAACTTTGCTCTGTTGCTTCGCGGGGACTGCGCCACACTCGAAGCCTACCATCAGCTCTTACTAACTGGAATCGGGACTCATCTAACTACGCTACCGTTTTCCAGTAGTCTAGAGTCCAACAGATGTGGTGACGAGAGGCACTGCAGGCATGTCGCGCTGTTATCAAAGGCATACGTGTCGGTCGTCTGCTGCCATAGCCTATTATCGACAAATTTTTGCCGCGCTGTATTAACGGATAAATTCATCTTACGTCCTACGTTGATTTCTGTGATTGTATTACACAGTGATCCTTGTCTATTAGCACTGACAAATGTACAGTAACGCAGCCGCTGTCGGCCGCCACTGCTTTGTCCGTGGAGAGAGATAATCCCTGAAATTTGGTGTCTCGACGCATTCTTAACACTGTGGATCTCGGAATATTGAATTCCCTAATGGGGCGTCCCATGCGTCTAGCTCTAATTACCACTCCGCGTTCAAAGCCTGTTAACTCCCGTCTTGTGGCATAATCACGTCGGAGACATTTTCACATGAATCATTAAAGTGTAAATGACAGCTCCGCCAATGCATAGCCCTCTTTTACCTTGTCCATACTGATAAACTGTAATGTACGCTCATTGTTTCAAAATCATAAAATTCTCGTCATAAAAAAGACACTTCGTACTACCTGAAAATAGGATTTAAGATGATTGACTATTCCATCGTTTTAAGCAGCCATTTCAGTATGAAAAGGTGTCAATATTCAAATCGTCGGCTCCTAGTGATGTAAAGGTCTCGACTGAGCCACTTACGGTTGTAGGATGGCGAGGCGTGAAGTACTTTGGTGAAGACCAGTTGGTGGTCTGTGCGCCAATTAAAGAGGATAACCAGGACATGCGAGGGTGGCTTAGTAAGTCTGGTAAAAAAGAAAAAAAAATGCATGTTTTGCAGACAGTTCACCTTCCTTCTCAACATACTCTCCTTTGAGGGATAAGCACTAGTCCAGCGCCCGTCCAGCTTTTTTATCCCATTAGAAACACAGGTTTTGTCAAACCCTGCAAACTACTCGTTGGCTGCAACTATCACTTCCTCATTTGACGGAAAGTTTTCCTCAGCAAACCAAAGTTTGCAGCTAGGGAACAGTAAGAAGCCAACTGTGGTTAAGTGTGATGGATGAAGAACCAATTGAAAGCCCAATTCATGAACTTTCACTATTGTTATCGCTGATGTGTTGGATGGTGCATTATCCTGATGAAACAGAGTTTTTGCGTGACAACCTTGGTCTTTTTTCAGACAAAACAAGTTTTAAACACTCCAACAGTGAAGCATAGTAGGGTCCAGTTGTTGTTGTTGTTGTGGTCTTCAGTCCTGAGACTGGTTTGATGCAGCTCTCCATGCTACTCTATTCTGTGCAAGCTTCTTCATCTCCCAGTACCTACTGCAACCTACATCCTTCTGAATTTGCTTAGTGTATTTATCTCTTGGTCTCCCTCTACGATTTTTACCCTCCACACTGCCCTCCAATACTAAATTGGTGATCCCTTGATGCCTCAACATATGTCCTAACAACCGATCCCTTCTTCTAGTCAAGTTGTGCCACAAACTTCTCCCCAATCCTATTCAATACCTCCTGATTAGTTATGTGATCTACCCATCTAATCTTCAGCATTCTTCTGTAGCACCACATTTCGAAAGCTTCTATTCTCTTCTTGGCCAAACTATTTATCGTCCATTTTTCACTTCCATACATGGCTACACTCCATAGAAATACTTTCAGAAATGACTTCCTGACACTTAAATCTATACTCGATGTTAACAAATTTCTCTTCTTCAGAAACGCTTTCGTTTCCATTGCCAGTCTACATTTTATATCCTCTCTACTTCGACCATCATCTGTTATTTTGCTCCCCAAATAGCAAAATTCCTTTACTACTTTAAGAGTCTCGTTTCATAATCTAATTCCCTCAGCATCATCCAGTTATAGTTGTATTTTTCCAAGAAATCTCTGAGGATTATGCCTTGGAAATGCCAAAAACTGGTGGCCGTCACATTACCAGCTGACAAAATGGTGTTTGCCTTCTCCGTTTCACTTTCAGCAGCCCTTGTCCATTGTCTGGGCTGTTGTTTTGACTCTGGTGTGTAATGATTGATCCATGTCTTATCGACAGTCACAAATCGATGCAAAAGATCTTGTGGATCACGATTAAACATCGCCAGACGTTGTGTTGAAATGTTGTGCCGGATGCGCTCTTGATCGACTGTGAACAATCGCAGCGCCCAGCCCAAAAAAAAAAAAAAAAAAAAAAAAAAAAAAAAAAAAAAAAAAAAAAAAAAAAGGTTCAAATGGCTCTGAGCACTATGTGACTTAACTTCTGAAGTCCCCTAGACTTAGAACTACTTAAACCTAACTAACCTAAGGACGTCACACACATCCATGCCTGAGGCAGGATTCTAACCTGCGACCGTAGCGGTCGCACGGTTCCAGACTGTAGCGCCTAGAACCGCACGGCCACCCAGGCCGGCGCCCAGCTCAAACACAGCTTCTTCATAGCCAGTTCTCCTCACAGGATATTATTCACTCGTTATGTTGAAATAGCTACAGGCTCAGCAATCTCACGAATTTTTATTCGGCGGCCCTACATTACCATGTCATGGATTTTGTGTGGGTGCTTTCCCTTGTGGCGATCTCAATTGGACGGCATTAATGCAAAAGTAAATGGTCTTGAGTGTTGGTGAAAAGTCCGCGTGAACTTCACCGGATAAAGTTTCGATTTGTGCCACAGCCCAACCCTTTAAATGAAAATATTTAACAACAGCCCAAAACTCTGTTTGTTCATTTGCAGTCGCAGTCGACACACTGACTAATTCAGACAGCTGTCAACAATGAACTGTTCACTGTACATTGATGATGGGTTCGCCAGCGATCTTCGACGCACCTTGATGTCATATTAATGGCTTTCAGTGGTTCAGCTTGACGCTTTTCCGCCCTGTCAACGGGCTGATTGGTGTTAATATGTAACATTTAATTTTTCTTGTGGCATCCTGCTGCGCTGTGAGAATGACGTTATGATACATTCTCTTTACGGTTATGTTGCTGACGTAACGGTTCAGACTCACTCGAGCGCGGTGAGGCAATAGCTTCCGGAGCTTGCCTTATTATTTGCAGCACAGAGTCTCATCCAGTTTGTCATTGCGATTGCAACACGGCGCTCTGGTAAGGTTTGATTTGATTTAGCGCTGGCTGGAGAGAAATAAAAAAAGAGTGTGTTGGCCCATGATGCCTCTCTGCGGCACAACAGTGGCTACCATTAAGGAACTTATCAAATAAGATACGTGGAACCAGTTCATACCACAAGAAAGTAAATCGCAACGGCAGGCATCACTAGTTATTAGACTAAGCGAAACCTTTCAACGAGCCACTTGAAACACAGGCCGAAGGGACTGTAATCTCAACTGGGATATTCACAGTAGTTTTCTGCTGCTGTGAGTAAAGTTATACACAACACGAAGGTTAGTTTGAAAACCACAGTGCCTCTTGGTGGATGTATATCTTAGCCTGCCTCCGACCTTGAACTCACTCACACAGATAATTATAGGGCGGACCACAGTTTAATGTGGACTCCGAATCCTGATGTAACTTGGCGTTTCTCTCACCAACAAACAACTGAAAGAGGCGAAAGATGTGGTAAGTGGCAGAGCAAATTCTAGTGCCACCTAAAGAGGTAAACCAGGACATATGGAATTGTAAGGCGACGCTTACCCACTACTTCTTTTTAGTTTCTGGAAGAGATTGTGATATGGTTTTTACAGTACAATGAAACTGACTAGAAATGAGGAAATAAACACAATCTTCTAGTAAGATTAGTTCGAAAATAACTAAAATAAGACATGATCTTTATCATTCTTCCTAACGAGAAATGTTGGAAGATACTCACTGCTTTAAGGGGGTATATTTAAATGTAATGCAATCCGCGAAAATCGTTCGAAAAATTATTTTGTGCTTCTGTCCCAGCCTCCGATCTATATGCCAGTACAGTATACAGAGGTAGGTTACTACATCGTTTGTAGATTGATTGGTCTTACGTATGCAGTGAGCTAAGTGGCCAGCGAGCCATGTGTATGGCTGTCGCGAACACTTTCCGGTCCAGTTGCCACACTATTGATACAGCCACCTACTGTACGGAAGCTAGTGTCTGTCCCACTTTCCTATAGTACATACACCGACGAGGTGGCGTAAAATCTGCCAGAGACTACAGCAATCTCTTTTTAAATTTTTACAGTAACATTATCAATGAAAAAGCCATGGGACGTGAGTTATTTCATTCATAATGTATAAAATATTCTACCAAGAACCAACAGAACACTCATTTAATACTGTCTGTGCAAACACAAATTTTTCGTTCATTGCTGACCGATTTCGAATACGATCAGCCATCTACAAATTGGTTAAGAGTAATAACTGAATCACATTGTTTACAACTATAGCATCAACCCGCAATGGACAATCTCTTCTCTCTCCACAACTGCCATTGCTGTTGGTTAAAAGTAAATTCCTGCAACGCACACGTAACTAGCGCAACACAGTTTTTGTTCTTACAAATCTGAGAAAAGAAAAGAAGGTACTGATTCTAAGAAACACATCCTGAAGGCTATACGAAATACACAACTATCACTTCATTTATGAGTAGAGAGATGGCAGCACCTGTCATCAGTAACAAGGATATCAGACAAGAGTGTAGAAAGGCGAACCAGGAAAATTTTGGAACCATGAAAAACTTTGGAAAGTGGAAATTATGTAGTAACGATTAAAAAGAGTAGTAAAATATCACAACTAATGAGAAAAAGAAGACTGGTAGTTTCTGGACATGTCGAATGCAAGACAGTAGAGTACACAAAAAGATTTCCAAAGGTTTGTGGACTAAGAAGTCAATAACAAGTTAGATCAATGAAGTAAAAAAAGATTCAGAAAAAATATAAAAAATGAAGAAACAACAGACAGAAAAGTGCTTCAGGATAAAGTATTCAAGGTAGAAGAGTGTAAAAACTGGTCTAAAGCGGTCAGGAAACAGGAAGAAGGACTATGTTCAACAAATGCAAGAAGAATGAAAGAATAGGAAAGGAGAGCACGTGGTCCGCATTTGGCCCGTCCGAGGAGACAAATAACAGCTTTGTTCCCCAATTAACAACGTCACTTATATTTTTCTAGAACAGAACATGATGGAATGTCCTCCTCCCTACCAAAATGGATCTTGGTAAGGTGAAACATCACTGAAAAACTTGTAAAAAGTAACGTGATGTTAGTTCGTTTATTGTACGCAGCTCTTCTTCATTACTATTTGCAAAAACAAAAGTATATTTTAAGTTACCATACCGCGCGATAAAAAGAAGGTCATTTCGAAAAAAAACGCGTTTGAAGTTTTGACTACACATAAATGCAATATTATGCAACTTACGTTGAATCTGTTATTCCGGGTCCATAAACTAGTCCTTCCTCTTCCTCATAGAGGGCGTTCTGCTCGATCTGGGCCATCCTGCGCTGCTCCAGAGCCACTCATACGGCCAGTGTCAAGAGGTTTCCGGCCGCTTGAATCCGGTGGTCGTCCGAATGCTTGGCGAACTGCGTCTAATAGAATCCCAGGGTGACGTCCATCGTTGTCATGGTCTTCAGAATTGCTGAATACCCTTCGTTGAAGCTGCTCTCTGTCAGAAAAGTCGCAATCTCCACAGTCTACGCACCAGAATGCAAATGCTTGGGGGCTAACTTCCAAACACACGCGTTCAAACATTCATTTGAATTTTGAGTGTTTCCTCTCAAGCACCGGTACAATAACTAGTCCTCCGAAAGAAAAAAACTGGTGCGTGAAAAAAGCCGAATTCAGGCAGGTGCATTTTTTTGTTCAACAGCGAATAACAAACATTTCCGTTCCGTATTCGGAAAAACCGTTGCGTGGGTGGGTGCTAAACACTTTTTTGGGTCCAAAATTGCTATTTAAAAAAAAAAGATTTTTTGAACCAAAAGATAGTAAACCTCCTTTGAAAGATGGAAGTGCACTTTTTTTCTGAGACTCCGTAAGTAAGAAAAAATCGTATTTTAATGTGGAAAAGAATGCGAAGTATCACTGTCCAGCACCATTATCGTTGTAGAACGAGGCTTTAATGTATTGTGTATCACAGCAATGGCTCAATTGTGAAGTTCATCGTGAGGTACTAGAGTGAGGCTGTCTGGATGAAAACGTCTAAGCTGATCGAAGATATTCAATGTGAAACTACGTCACACTCATTTTTCTTTGCAGCACTTACGCAAACGAGTGAAAAAGGAAAACTGCTCTTCTTATTACCGCAGTCACTCTCTCGGTGGCTATGTCGCCCCACGTGCACAGACGATTTTTATGAACGGGGCGAGTAGGGAGGACCAATAGCCGCAGCAGCGGGGACAAAACGCGTGTCACGGCGGCCAGCGCGGCTGGGCATATCGGGATAAGCCACGCGGAGCAGACGGCCGGCTCACCGGCGGAGGCAACCACGTGACGGACCGCGCTTTCTCATCGAGCCGACGGGGATCGATCTGGCCCTCAGTCTCTTCCGAAGCATAGCGTGAGGACTGTGCTGGAGGGCCAACGGAGAATCACTGCCATTCACCGTGCCACTCCGCCTGCTCCTGGCGACACGCTCTGCCATTCGCGAATGGTGCGCTGGAGGAACGGTTGTCCGTTAGTTCTTGCAGACCCTCCGATTTCTGTGACTGAACTGTCATTGCCATCTCAACATACAGGGTGTTACAAAAAGGTACGGCCAAACTTTCAGGAAACATTCCTCACACACAAATAAAGAAAAGATGTTATGTGGACATCGGAAACGCTTAATTTCCATGTTAGAGCTCATTTTAGTTTCGTCAGTATGTACTCCTACGTGATCAAATTGTAAATTTTCACAATCAACATGTGTGGGCTGACGAGAATCCGCACGAAATTGTGCAATCACGTCATCAACACAGAATTTCTGTGAAAGTTTGGGCAGGCATTGTTGGTGATGTCTTGATTGGGCCCCATGTTCTTCCACCTACGCTCACTGGAGCACGTTATCATGATTTCATACGGGATACTCTACCTGTGCTGCTAGAACATGTGCCTTTACAAGTAAGACACAACATCTGGTTCATGCACGATGGAACTCCTGCACATTTCAGTCGAAGTGTTCGTACGCTTCTCAACAACAGATTCGGTGACCGATGGATTGGTAGAGGCGGACCAGTACCATGGCCTCCACGCTGTTCTGACCTCAACCCCCTTGACTTTCATTTATGGGGGCATTTGAAATCTCTTGTCTACGCAACCCTGGTACTAAATGTTGGCGCAGTTGTTAGATCAGTTACTGCCGCTCAAACGGCCGGTTATCAAGATTTAAGCGAGTTCGAACGTGGTGTTATAGTCGGCGCACGAACGATGGGACACAGCGTCTCCGAGGTAGCGATGAAGTGGGGATTTTCCTGTATGACCATTTCACGAGTGTCCCATGAATATCAGGAATCCAGTAAAACATCAAATCTCCGAAATCGCTGCGGTCAGAAAAAGATCCTGTAAGAACGGTACCAACGACGACTGAAGAGAATCTTTCAAAGTGACAGAAATGCAACCCTTCCGCAAATTGCTGCAGATTTCAACGCTGGGCCATCAACAAGTGTCAGCGTGCGAACCATTCAACAAAACATCATCCATATGGGCTTTCGGAGCTTAAGGACCACTTGTGAACCCTTGATGACTGGACGCCTCGCCAGGGCCCGTCAACACCGACAATGGACTGTTGATGACTAAAAGCATAATGCCCGGTCGGAGGACTCTTGTTTCAAATTGTATCGAGCGGATGGACGTGTAGGGACGTCTGGAGACGATCTCATGAATCTATGGGCTCTGCATGTCAACGGGGGGCTATTCAAGTTGGTAAAGCCTCTGTAATGGTTCGGGGCATGTGCAGTTGAAGTGATACTGGACCCCTGATACGTCTACTCTGACAAGTGACACGTACGTAAGCATCCTGTCCAATCACCTGCATCCATTCATGTCCGTTGTGCATTCCGACGGACTTGGGCAATTCCAGCAGGACAGTGCGACACCCCACACCTCCAGATTTTCTACAGAGTGGCTCCAGGAACACTCTTCTGAGTTTAAACACTTCCATTGCCCACCAAACTCCCCAGACATGGACATTATTGAGCATATCTGAGATGCCTTGCAACGTGCTGTTCACAAGAGATCCTCATCCCCTCGTATCTTACGGATTTATGGATAACCCTGCATTATTCATGGTGTCAATTCCCTCCAGCACTACTACAGACATTAGTCGAGTCCATGACCCGTCGTGTTGCGGCACTTCAAACATCATGACATAGTATACATAGGGAAGTGAGTGATAGGTAGATACTAAGCACGTTGTATGACTATTAGAACTGTGCTCAGCAGACGATGTCTCAGCCCATTTACTCCACACGAGACGTTTTTATAGTTCTAAAACTAACAGGACCGAGTCTCGAATTTACCAGTATGAAACACGGAGTAAGATACAATGGCTGGAATGATAGCTTACGACGTTTCCGATTAAGATTCAGGCGTACGTAGAGGAAGTCATGATAACGAACATTCGAGAAGTCAGGCGTCATATACTTAAGCATTTCCGAGAGAGGGATCATACTACGATTAGTACTTAATGCAGTATCATGTTGATACTGTTGTAGCTCGACATTCGGTCAAAACTTGGGATACTTTTCTTATAAGTATTGCTGCTCCATGCAACATACGCCTTAATACAGGTGCTCATAGTAACGACACATTACACGATTGAAAATCTGAAGTTCTGAAACATATATGTTCCGCATTTGACGCCATCAGATTTTCATTAAGGGGGGTAGGACGTCAAACGGGCCGACTTCGAGAAGGAGAGGCACCACAGGACATTTTAATTTGCACTGTCTATACTTTTACAAATACATTCATAAAGCTTTGTCAGCATGACCAGGAAGGATTCAGGATTCTCACTGATAGCAGTGGAAGTTCAAAAACACGAAAAAATAATATTTTTTAAACGTGAAATTTCATGATTTTTTTCACTTACTGTTGGCTGCATTTGTTGCTGTAGGTACACTTTTCTTCATAAGTAAGAGAGATTCTTCGATGAATTTTGTACAGCTTACAAACCATACTTACAGATGTATGAAACTCTAGAATTTATTTAAACTATGGAAAAATGAATGGGCTGTTACGTTTTAAACTTCGTGTTTAGAGAAAACTCGAATTTTATAGTTAATTATCTCAATTTTTACCACAGTTTTTAACAGATTTGGGAAATTCTACAGTTTCATACACCTGTAAGTATGGTTTGTATGCTGTGCAAAATTCATCGAAGAATCTCTCTTACTTATGAAGAAAAGTGTACCTACAGCAACAAATGCAGCCAATATCAAGTGAAAAAATGATGAAATGTAAAAAAATTTGTTTTGTTATGTTTTTGAACTTCCTCTGCTATGAGTGTGAATCCTAAATCCTTCCTGGTCATGCTAACAAAGTTTTATGAATTTATTTGTAAAAGTATAGACAGTGTAAATTAAAACGTCCTGTGGTGCCTCTCCTGCTTCAAGTTGGCCCGTTTCACGTCCTACCCCCCCCCCCCCCCCTAACGTGAATTATACAAGGGACATTTATAGGGATAAAAATTTGCAGATAAGTAGATCAAGGAGAGGGCTGAAAGATAGTTATTTCTGTTCCTGAAGTTCGTTTGTTAGCTTTGGACTGATGGAACAAGTTTGTAGTGAAACAGCTTGACTGCTAAAATATAAGTTAACAACAATGTCTGCCAGTATCTTCGTAAAATACACTCCCGGAAAGAAATTAGTTCACCACTTTCGAGATTTCCAATTCACTCAATATTTATTGTTGCAGTAGTGCATATGGAGTACATGAAAAAATTACATTTACAGATCAGTAACACAAGCGGTTCTGAGATACCAGGAATCTAGCGATGCTGAAACATACACATTAGTACGTATTGTAGCCTCCACGGCCGGTAAAGCAGCCGCTCACTCTGTCATCCAGTCGATCGTACAGTTGGCGAATACTGTCCTGGGATACGTTACGCCACGCCTACTCTACCTGTTCTCATAGTTCTCTAGGAGTTGTTGGTTGACGAGTCGCACGAGGCACTTCTTTTCCCATCATATCTCACGCGTGCTCGATTGGAGGCAAGTCCGAAGATCGTGCTGGCCAAGGATGACACTGCACGTCTTGCAGAGCACGTTGAGTCTCACGGGCAGTGTGTGGGCAAGCATATACCCTATTGGAAGAACGTATTACCTTCCTGTTGCACGAACAGCAAAAGAACAGATCTAACAACATTCTGCACATATCGAACGCTGGTCAGCGTCTCCTCCAGAAACACCAAAGGTCAACGAGAGTTGAGGTGGGGCCAGTGTATCGAAAACGAATGCCCTCTACAACACAGCGCTCACCAGATCTATGTCGTACGCGCAAACGACCATCGCTTGCGAGGCAAGAAGAATCTGCTGCTTTCATCGATGAAGATCACGGGGCGCCATTCCATCTCCCAAGTCTTTCATCTCACTACACCAGACGAACTCTGTAAGCCGACGCTGTGGCGTGAGTGGAAGACCGGTAAGAGGTGTGCGTGCCCGTAGTTCAACTGATAAAATCTGCTTCCCATCAATTAGTGTTGACACGTCTGGGCTCATAAGCACTCTTATCTGTGCTGTGGTAGCTGTACGATCTGCCCTGCTGCCCTTACAGTACGACGAAAATTTGGAAATTTGTGGTAAGGACTATGGGACCGAACTGCTGAGGTCATCGGTCCGTAGGCTTACACACTAATTAATCTAACTTAACCTAGCTTACGCTAAAGGTAACACACACACCCATCCCCGAGGGAGGACTCGAACCTCCGACGGGGGGAGCCGCGCGAACCGTGACAAGACGTCCCAGACCGCGCGGCCAGTACGACAATCCTTACGTGCTCTTGTGCTGTGTGGACATCCAGAACCTCGTCTACGGGTGTGAGAATGTTTACGTCACCATCGATAACAGCATCATTGCACAATGACGCAGCACGTCCAACTTGCGTGAAAATTTCCGAAAGGACCATCCCACCACTCGGCAGGCCACACTTTCATCCCTTTCAAACTCGCTCAGCTTGTTGGAGGAAGCACGAGTGCATCTCTGCGGCATGATTACCTGCTTACTTCTCACGTCTGCAGCACACTGAGCCATCCGGCTGTTAACACTCCCTATTAAAGGTTAGACACAGATGTCACTATGCTATCCGCTGGCGGAGGACGTCGAAACCATTATCATTACATCTATTATTCCCCAGGTAGCATATGCCGTCATCAGATCAATATCGACGTCGTCTTTTCAGGTGTACTTTTTTTCCAACAGTGTTTTTATAATAAAATTCCTGTTCTTCACTGATTTACTGTCTTGCGTCGCTTGACCTTGCTTGGAGCCTGTGCTCTCGGAATTTTAGCACTAAGCGTGTTTGAGGAGTACTGACAATCCTCGGATAAGGCCTGATATTAGAATTATCGGAACATCTCCGTCAAGCTGCCGCTGTGAAAGCGTACGTCTCTTCTCTGAATCGTCCATGTCTGTCTGTCTCTCTCTCTCTCTCTCTCTCTCTCTCTCTAACCGCACCTTGTCGATCGATCTAACGAGTATTATGTAAGTTCTACATCTACACGACTTTCGCAATTCACACTTAAGTGCTTGGCAGAGGATTCATCGAACGAATTCCAGCCTATTTCCAGCCGTTCCCTCTTGAGTAGCACGTGAGAAAAACTAACAGCTAAATATTTCCGAGCGAGTTTTGATTTCTGTTATTTTACTACCGCAGTCGTTTCTGGCTTTTTATGTGGGAGACAAAAAAATTTTGGCATCAGAAGGAATTTCGTGAAAAGGTATAGGTGTACCGAAAAATGCCGTTGTTTTAATGATTTTCACCTTTACTCCCGCATCCTACACGTGAAACTCTTTCAGCTACTTCGTGATAATGCAAAACGAGCTGCCTTCCCTTGAACTTTTTCTATGCATGAACATCTTTTCTTCAGAGCTCTTCCAATATATTTCACTATGGCGTTTGTCTTTTCTTTGTTTTGATAGTTGTTCCGCCGTAAATCACTCCATATGAATAACAGATATAACAGATGTCTTTTTTTTTTTTTTTTTTTTTTTTTGCTGTTTCCAATTATTGAGATCAAACGGCATCATCAGATAATAAAAGATGTATCTGTGTATTTATGTGCAATGCATTACATTTATTTCTGTTGTTGGCTAGTAGCCAGTGTCAGTACCATACGTTGATGCTGCGCAGGCTTTTCTACGTTTCCATATAATTTTTCTGACGTTGCAACTTCGTCCTGTTCAACGGAGTCGTCTGTGATGAACCCCGTGGAACCCCCGATTTTTGCTCTGTATTTCATTTTCAAACTTTGGTCCAGTGCATTCAGCTTCAATTATTTGTGTTACTCTGTGCCTATTATAAATGAGTGAACTTATTCTCAGAGGACCACACGATAAAATGAACAGCAACAGTTATTTATTTGTAAACTCATAGTGAAAAACAACGTGATATGCGCACACTAACAGTGACGACAAGAGAGAAGAATTCGCATGGCTGAAAACGGTAACCAACCGAAACGACGCTCGCGTTATTCGTTGTGAATTTCTTTCAGCAAATTTTTTCCCTGAATACTGATCACGTTAATTGGAATATATTTCACTGGCTATTGGGAATACAGAATGCTTGTACGTCATCCTACATTAGAAAGTAGTTGTTCCTGGCCTTATTATTACTAATGTAAAGGCACTCTCTGCAACGATCACTTTAATTTTTTAAATTATATGTCCCAACGCTTAAAATTACAAAGAGTTCATCGTTGAAGTTTATCAAGATGCATCAAATAAATCCCGACGTCTCCCCAGAATCAGCACAGCACGCTTACAATAACGTCGCTTTCAGAAATGTATTACGTCTTCTTGACCTCTTGTGATGTACTGACAGAACTAGAATACGTTAGTAATTTTCAAAACGGCGAGATTCCATTTGGAATTTTTTATTCTTTCTCTACAACAAGTAACAAGCAACCAAGAGGAGCTTAACATTTCTGATATTTATACGAACATTCTCTGTGAGGACGTGTATGAGAACTGTCACATATTTATAGACTAACACAACCAAATGAAAGACGGTGTCTGATCACTTCTACACAGTCATATATTTCAACCGTTCTCTTAACTGGCGACGCTACTGACTCTGTTTCCAAACACTTGTATTTAGCACTTGGAATGCTTCCTTTCTATCACTCATGATGACCACTTTGCTAACAAAACAAATCTCACCGAAAGATCACTATCACAAAATTCATGGCTAAATCTTCATCAAAATCTTAAAAGACACACGACTGGTAGACAGGGTAGAATGTTGTTACTGATATGCTGCTGCCATGTAAAACACCGCGGCAGTCGTATTGGCTTAATCACATACGCGATTTTTGAAAATTTTATTGCTGCTGTTAGAATTGTTTCAAATGAGGCAACTATATCAGTCAATCATTTCTATGGCTTTCCTCGATATGTGTGAAGATTAAACTTTTTAGGTAATAGTCGTCTTCAACGATAAAATTTTTGCCGCTGTTGCAGTAATATTCTTCAGACGCATTCAAGTTAGAAATATTTTGTAGACAGTAAATTGTTACAATTGAAACTTCTTAAGGTTGTGAATTAATTTTTCCTTGCAGCTACATTAACTGAACGAACAGAGTATGGTAGTCATTGACGACACTGACTCATGTTCGTTGTGGCAGGCACCATACGTAAGGATCACGGATCGAAAGCAGGTGGCCATTAAATTTTGACCAGATAAGAAGAGCAGTGGTGAGTGGCAGGTAGTTTCTAGCTTTTAATGCCCTTTTCGCGTGATTGCTTTGTCGAGAGTAAAGAAGGAAGGAAAATAAGATCATAACGGCTCATCGTTGAATTAAATTTCTCTACAGTCGCACTGGAGTGATTTTACATCTACATCTACATCCATACATTTTAGTCATCTTTATACATTCTCTCCTGATTTATCTGTTGATTCGTCATCATACTAAAATATCGTCATTCTAACTCTGAAAATAAAAAGTGATGGCAGCTATTAAGGGGGTTAATGATTATTTTTGGGGAAGGGATGACGAATTCTTTTGCCCGTGACCAGTTAAAGTGTTCAAACGAGAGAGATTCTGGGACATATGAGATAAAGTTTTATTCTTTGATACCATTAATAAGTGTATGTAAATGTACTGCGACTGCGACAGCAACAAAAGTGATTCTAGTTTATAAAAAGTTAGTAATATGTACCGTTTCATCCGGCATGATGGTAAAGAGTATGGTTGCTCGCCGACCAAGTTATATCTGAGGATACTCAAGAATGGGGATGCAAGCTCCTATCATCTCGATTCAAGATAAATTGTGCAGCAATTTAGGTAAATGAATGCAAAAACATAAGGAAACAATCGCTATAGGGCCGATCAAACCACTTTCTAAGTACGGCACTTAGGTAATTAGACACAGATTTGCTTCGTTTCACGGGGGGCGTTTTCTGAAGCACTAACAGACATAGGCTAGTGTTGTTAAAACGTGTGGTCAGATGATTTTATAATATTCACTAGCGTGTGAGGTTCAGCCTTATTTGAGCAGAACCTTCTCTGGTCGCGATCTCCAAGCGATACCATCATATTGTCTCCTCCAAGACACGTCACTCTTGTGTGGATCTTGTACTCACATGGAACAAGCGCGGTTCGAAAACTGGATCGTCCGTTTTTCTATTACTTTACATTAAGAACTTATCTTTGTAAACGACGTCGATGTCCAGCTTTCAATTATAATTTGCTGTGGATGCCCTTCTGCTATGGAAACCGGCCATGTTTATATTTGGATCATATTTTTGTGTTTTTTGATTTATACTACGAACTTCTGTTTCTGTTTCACAATGTTATCGGTGTCGTACTGTCAAAACTGCATTAATGTTAGCTTGGTAATGTTGTAACTACCACCAGCTGAATGGTGTTCGCCTTTTAGTGTTTTTAGATTTAAGTGTAAGGAAGTCGTTTCTGAAAGTATTTGTTTGGAGTGTAGCCTTGTATGGAAGTGAAACATGGACGATAAATAGTTTGGACAAGAAGAGAATAGAAGCTTTTGAAATGTGGTGCTACAGAGGAATGCTGAAGATTAGATGGGTAGATCACATAACTAATGAGGAGGTATTGAATAGAATTGGGGAGAAGAGGAGTATCTGGCACAACTTGACTAGAAGAAGGGACCGGTTAGTAGGACATGTTCTGAGGCATCAAGGGATCACAAATTTAGCATTGGAGGGCAGCGTGGAGCGTAAAAATCGTAGAGGGAGACCAAGAGATGAATACACTAAGCAGATTCAGAAGGATGTAGGTTGCAGTAAGTACTGGGAGATGAAGAAACTTGCACAGGATAGAGTAGCATGGAGAGCTGCAACAAACCAGTCTCAGGACTGAAGACCACAACAACAACAACAATTTAACACTGAGGACCTAGGTTTGTACACCGAACTCTTTTTATTGTTCTCTTACGGAAATTTCAGCTACGTTAATATGACACTTTTGTAACTACTGTTGGCTGTATTCTGTTCGCCTTTTAGTTTTTTATTTTACATTAAGAACGTATGTCTGTACATCGATCTCTTTTTATTGTCTTCTATTGGAAATTGCAATTATGCTAATATGACACTTTTATAACTGCTGTTAACTGTACGGTCTTTGTTGCCCAAAGCCAAAAATAAGTAAATAATAAGAAAACACGTCACTGTTTACCGCAGAGGCACTGGCCAACACTTCAGTTCTCCGCTAAGTTATGTTTACCTCCAGATTTCAGCACTTCAGCAGCAAGGACAGAAAACAAAGTTCATTTTATGAACATAAAACAGAATGTAGTCGAAGGACGGAGATACGGAACTTCGGTGAACTTTTTCTGGATTCCATCTCTTCAACGTCTCCAACAAAATCAGTACTTGGACCTCGTCGCAAACGGTGCTTCATAATACAGGTACACTACTGGCCATTAAAATTGCTACACCAAGAAGAAATGCAAATGACAAACGGGTATTCATTTGACAAATATATTATACTAGAACTGACATGTAATTGCATTTTCACGCAGTTTGGGTGCATAGATCCTGAGAAATCAGTACCCAGAACAACCACCTCTGGTCATAATAACGGCCTTGATACGCCTTGACATTGAGTCAAACAGAGCTTGGATGGCGTGTACAGGTACAGCTGCCCATGCAGCTTCAACACGATACTACAGTTCATCAAGAATAGTGACTGGCGTATTGCGACGAGCCAGTTACTCGGCCACCATTGACCAGACGTTTTCAGTTGGTGACAGATTTGGAGAATGTGCTGTCAGGGCAGCAGTCGAACATTTTCTGTATCCAGAGAGGCCCGTACAGTACCTGCAACATGCTGTCGTGCATTATCCTGCTGAAATGTACGGTTTCGCAGGGATCGAATGAAGGGTAGATCCACGGGTCGTAACGCATCTGAAATGTAACGTCCACTGTTCAAAGTGCCGTCAATGCGTACAAGAGGTGACCGAGACGTGTAACCAGTGGCACCCCATACCATCACGCCGGTTGATACGCCAGTATGTCGATGACGAATACACGCTTCGATGGGCGCCGAACACGGATGCGACCATCATGATGCTGTAAAAAGAACCTGGATTCATCCGAAAAAATGACGTTTTGCCATTCGTGCACCCAAGATCGTCGTTGAGCGCACCATCACAGGCGCTGCTGTCTGTGATGCAGCGTCAAGGGTAATCGCAGCCGTGGTCTGCGAGCTGATAGTCCGTGCTGCTGCAAACTCTTCGTGCAGATGGTTGTAGTCTTGCAAACGTCCCCATCTGTTGACTCGGGGAACGAGACGTGGCTGGACGATCCGTCACAGCCATGCGGATAAGATGCCTCTTATCTCGACTGCTAGTGACACGAGGCCCTTGGGATCCAGCACGACGTTCCGTATTACCCTCCTGAACCCACCGATTCCATATTCTGCTAACAGTCATTGGATCTCGACCAACGCGAGCAGCAATGTCGTGATACAATAAACCGCAATCGCGATAGCCTACAATCCGACCTTTATCAAAGTCGGAAACGTGATGGTACGCATTTCGCCTCCTTACACGAGGCATCACAACAACGTTTCACCAGGCAACACCGTTCAACTTTTGTTTGTGTACGAGAAATCGGTTGGAAACTTTCCTCATGTCAGCACGTTGTAGGTGTCGCCACCGGCGCCAACCTTGTGTGAATGCTCTGAAAAGCTAATCATTTGCATATCACAGCATCTTCTTCCTGTCGGTTAAATTTCACCTCTCTAACGCATCATCTTCGTGGTGTAGCAATTTTAATGGCCAGTAGTGTAGTTACCTCTTGACGAATTCAATGTATCCGACCACATTACTGAACATAAGGCCACGGAAATTAAGGCACGAAAGGCAGGACCAAAGGCAGGACGGCAGAAAGGCCGACAGTACTGTACTGTGCAACATGCTCCCTCAAGAAGATCGTTGTTTACAGTCTGTACATGAGATAACCGTACACAATGAGGACGAGTTTCCAACACGAAAATTTCCTCAGTCGCCACCACAGGATCAGCGTTAGAGATTCTGCAACTTGTTTGTGAAATCCAAAATAATAAAGCAATTAATTCAATTCTCTTCATTTCCGAGAGTATGGCGATCAGCAAGTAAAATCACAAGAAGGTAAATGTTCACTTACGGTGTCCACGGCATTTCTGTTGCGTGATGCTGTTGGTAGCGGTCCGCGTGATGAAGAATAGGAAGTGAAGACAATGAATCATGAGCCGGATGTTGCTATCCATTCACAATACACGTTCATAATTTTCTAAGGTTCGTTATTGAAGTTAGTTGGTATTTTGTTTCACTCACAGCAATTTCGGCTGAGATACTAATCCTATCCCAACCATCTCCTCTGAAATGGCGATACGTTAGGAAAAAAAAACTATCAAATATTTCTGACAACCAATATTATAAATACGATTTCTGCTCGTTTCAATAGCACTAGTTAAGCTATGCCATTAGGTACCAACCTAACCACAACTTCGGAAACTGCGATATACTTCGTATTACGGAAAATCAGCCAAATTTTTATGATAGTCAAGACGATATATTTAATTACTGCGCGTTTCACCCACACCAAATGTGCTATCAGCTGCCAACTTAACCACATTGTCGAAAATTTCGGTGTATTCGGAAAAAACAGCCAAATATTTGTGACATGCTAGTTTATAAATTTCATCTGTGCTAATAGATCCCAACCTAAGCACAACATCGGAAATTGAAACCAATTCGGAACAAAATGATTAGACTGAGCGTTTCTCATTAGCTACCGCAATCACCCGATTGGCTTTGAACTACGGCAAAGGAATGGCACCAGCAACGCGCAGTGGTAGAGCCGCCGACACTCTTAAATCCATTTTAGCCGTACAGGCGACTAAGCAAATCGATACATCGATTTATCAGAAATAGTACTGCTATCTACCTGTTAATAAATGCTAAAACTTACAAAATCATAAAGAACTTTTTAGGAGACTGGAACATACGCAAACAATTGTAAGATACTTATTAGGCGCTCTATATGTATCATTTTGTCGTAATCGTCAGGTGTATCGATAAAGTGTTACAGTGGTGGTTCAAAATGGTTCAAATGGCTCTGAGCACTATGGGACTTAACTTATGAGGTCATCAGTCCCCTAGAACTTAGAACTACTTAAACCTAACTAACCTAAGGACATCACACAAATCCATGTCCGAGGCAGGATTCGAACCTGCGACCGTAGCAGTCGCTCGGCTCCAGGCTGTAGCGCCTAGAACCGCTCGGCCACTCCGACCGTCTAACATTCTGTGGATGTGAATTGAAAGTACACATATGAGCTCTAGCATATCGTCAGCGATAAGCACAATTACGAAATTTATAAACAACAAATTCATATTAACGTATTAAATTAGTGTTAACAACAGGGTTATGGTTGCACGACGCGTATTAAAAGAGATAATTATTTAAGGAACGGTGAAGTCACTGATGACAGTGCCACCAAAGCAGAGTTATTAAACACGATTTTCCGTAACTCCTTCACCAAAAAAGACGAAGTAAATATTCTTGAATTCCTATCAAGAACAACTGCGAAGATGAGAAACACAGAAATACATATCCACGGTGTCGCAAAGCAGCTTAAATCACTTAATAAAGGCAAGGCCTCCGGTTCAGATTGTATACTAGTCAGGTTCCTCTCAGAGTATGCTGGTAAACTAGCTCCATATTTAGCATTTATATACAACCGCTCGCTCACAGAAAGATCCATACCTAAAGATTGGAATATTGCTCAAATCACACCAATACCCAATAAGGGAAGTAGGAATAATCCGTTGAATTACGTGCCCATATCACTAACGTTGATTTGCAGTAGGGTTTTGGAACATATACTGTTTTCAAACATTTTGAAGTACCTCGAAGAAAACGATTTATTGACACGTAGTGAGCACGGATTCAGAAAATATCGTTCTTGTTAAACACAACTAGCTCTTTATACTCATGAAGTAATGAGTGCTGTCGACACAGGATGTCAAATTGATTCCCTATTTTTAGATTTCCAGAAGGCTTTTGACACCGTTCCTCACAAGTGTCTATTGACCAAACTGCGTGCGTATGGAATATCGCCTCAGTTGTGAGACTGGATTCATGATTTCCTGTCAGAAAGGTGACAGTTCGTAGAAATAGACGGAAAGTCATCGAGTAAAACAGAAGTAATATCCGGCGTTCCCAAAGGAAGTGTTATAGGCCCTCTACTGTTCCTGATCTATATTAACGACATAGGAGACAATCTCAGAAGCAGTCTTAGATTTGCAGATGATACTGTCATTTACCATCTTGTAAAGTCATCAGATGACCAAACTAATTGCAAAATGATTTAGATAAGGCATCTGTATGGTGCGAAAAGTTGCAATTGACCCTGAATAAAGAAAAGTGTGAAGTTATTCACATGAGTACTAAAATAAATCCGCTAAATTTCGATAACGCGATAAGTCACACAAATCTAAAGGCTGTAAATTAAACTAAATACTTAGGGATTACAGTTACATTGTACATACTAAATTGGAACGATCACATAGATAATGTTGTGAGTAGAGCCAACCAAAGACTGCCATTAATTGGCAGAACACGTAGAAGATGCAACAGGTCTGCTAAAGAGACTGCTTACACCACGCTTGTCCGCCCTACTGTGGAGTATTGTTGTGCCGTGTGGGATCCGTATCAGGTGGGACTGGCGGATGATATCGAAAAAGTACAAAGAAGGGCAGGTCGTTTTGCACTATCGCGAAGTAGGGGAAATAGTGCCACAGACATGATACGTGACTTGGAGTGGCAGTCATTAAAACAAAGGCGCTTTTCGTTGCGGCGGCATCCCCTCATGAAATTTCAATCACCAGTTTTCTTCTCCGATTGCGAAAACATTCTGTTGGCACCCACCTACATAGGGGGAAATGATCATCACAATAAAATAAGAGAAATCAGGGCTCCCACAGAAGAATTTAGGTGCACGTTTTTCCCGCGTGCCGTTCGAGAGTGGAACGATAGAGAGACAGCTTGAAGGTGGTTCATTGAACCCTCTGCCAGGCACATTATTGTGAATCGCAGAGTAATCACGTAGACGTAGGGTTTTGACTCACGGTGCCATATTTATACGTGTAAGTGTGGAATAAATCTCGAATCATTTCTAAATGAGATTTACACACTGATATCACAGTTCATTCATCTCTTATAGATTTCAAGTAACAATGTGAATTTTGTTATTTAGTCTTTACAATACTCTAGTCTATAGTTATATCCTATCCTGTTTTATGACACTTTTTGTCACTATAGGGAAGACAGTTCATTATCGCCCTATGCTCCACCTCCCCCCCCCCCCCCCAGATCTCTGCTCCATAAACACTTAGAAGTTACCTTGCTTTCATTTACTATGTTCGACTGAACTAAGTGCTATATAAAACAGCCTGATGGAACTCTCAAGCATCCTCATATTGCGGGAAAGCGACTCTAGCTTCTTGTAGGCATACATTGTTTACAAAATTTTGTTTTCTCTATGCCGGAAATATTAGCTTTAATAGAAGAAAAAATGTCAGCACAGATAACACATCGTTATTAAAAGCTTAGCAGAAGTGGTCACTCTGGAATAATTTGCGAAATGCCTGTGACTTCAGCGTTAATAGTATCGCTTGTTCGTACTGGCAAGAGGGTGAAGCTCGCTAAGAAATTAACGTCTGATGATTGTTTCTTTCCACTGTTCAGATGTTTATAGGTTGCAAAGATCGCTCATTTCAGAAATATGGCAGTCTTATTTCCCCATCTTCCTGACTAAGAAAGGCATAAGAGTGGCGTGTTCAGACTGCGGAGGGAACGAAATGCGTGCGATGCTGCGAGCATCGTCGTATCAAACGTGCCATAAGGAACGCATGTGTAAATATCTCTCTCTCTCTCTCTATTCGTTCAAGCAAAATGATAATTAAAACGTAGTAGTTTTAGTGCTAATGCTGTCAGCAACTAACTTAATCTGATATGACACAGCAGAGAGAGAGACATCAGCTAGTTATTCGCCGCACGATGTTTTTAACTGTTTACATTGAAAACAACTTCTTTCCCAGAGTCGTTAATGTTACCACCACTGTAACAGCGAAAATTCCTCTCACATTCCTAGCAATAAGATCACCCAAATATCCATTTCTCGTATTTAAATTATGATTTTTTATCTCGAGGTTGCAGCTGCCGAAGTAATTTAAAAATAATAAAGTGGAAATCACGACGCCGACATTTGTCGCTTATTCTACAGCTCATTTTTTTTTTTTTTTAGGATAATATTTCTCCCTACAGTGCGGCATACCGCGAAATGAACGTTCGACGTTATTCTTAATTTTAGAATGATTCTTCCACATTATAATTTTTATCAGAAGTATATTTTATGTGAAAAGGGGTCAGTAAACAGAAAACTCAGACATTCTTCCCTGTAGGATTCTCGCTGTCCATTCAGTGAATAATCTTTAATAATTTTTACAGTTATCGGGCTGACTTAATGTAGAATACTTTTGTAGTGCTTTACTCTCATAAACGGTAGCATTCTCAAAGAGCAGTAAAAAACCGTTGACACAATAGAGAATTATGCTAGTCGATATGGAGTTGGTTGCATCACGTGAAATGGTGGTTACCAGACAACACTTTCACTACCTCAGCAAACAGATCTGCGAGACTGGTCATAGGAAAACAGTACAGTGACAAGAATGTTCCTGGAATGTTCCCATTTGCACATTTTCTCCGTGGAACTTTAGTTGCATGGTTGAATGCTGTATAAACATCACTGACACCAATCTGTTACAAGAAGATCCTCATACAGGGGAAGAAATGGAATTCTACATCTATATCTTTTCAAACACTATCACCCTTAAGTAGAACACGAGAAGGTATCGAAAACTTTGTGAATCGCCTTGAGGGTAATAAAATAAGTGTGTTCCATCTTTGTTCTTCTCAATACATATTTTCTTTGTCCGAATAAGGTGATTTGCATTCTATGTTTGACGCTGTTAATAGCTCTGTCATATGGAGATTCTCCTTCGTGCTACAATTCTCTCGCTTTTGAACACATCATCAAATATTAGCTGTTCTGTGGTTCTTCGGAGGAGGATATGTTTTGCCGAAGTGGCCGTGCGGTTAAAGGCGCTGCAGTCTGGAACCGCAAGACCGCTACGGTCGCAGGTTCGAATCCTACCTCGGGCATGGATGTTTGTGATGTCCTTAGGTTGGTTAGGTTTAACTAGTTCTAAGTTCTAGGGGACTAATGACCTCAGCAGTTGAGTCCCATAGTGCTCAGAGCCATTTGAACCATTTTTGAGGATATGTTTTATCATTCAGTAAACATTTGACATCATTCCAGATTAACCTTTCATTTCGAAAATCCACTGCGAAATCTGTCCAGCGATTTCCAAATAGGGAGAGGCTGAAACGGATTAATAAAATCCGTTTCATAGTATTAAGTGCGATTGGCACGTTAGTATGCTGGCAGTGTCTGGTGCTCCTGCTATTTTACTCTGCTCGCAGCAATACGTAGCCTCCAGAAAAAAGAAGAGCAACTATGTTAACAAATTTATTTCTGCTCGTGCAGCCCATTTCGGTTCCCACATTGCTCTTTGTGGATACGTAAATGTGAGAATCGGAGGATTTTGAAGTTCGCCCGAGTGTGTTGAGAGTTTTCGTAGTGTTGGAATCGTAGTGCCAGTTTAACGTGCAGTGTTGAAACCAGGGAGGTGGGTCTGTGACAAAGGGCCGGAAGTCCGCTTTAGGTGGACAATTGGTAACGGGAACCTCCCTGCTCCCGGCACGCCGGATGGATGCTCTCTAACAAAAGAATCGTAACCATTCTTCCGTTGAGGCTGGTGAGTTGTAGACGATGTCTTAAAGCGGTCCTGTGGTATTATGGAAAAAGGTACTTGGTTAACACAGTTTAAATTGAAATTCTGTTAATTCTTTTCATTTCTTTGCAGAGCACAGGAAAGTGTTATGCGAGCCTCTATTATTCTTAATTGTCATGTGTAAACTCACATGCGGGATGTACTTTGTGTGATTCGCTTTGTGTCATAAGGGAAGGCGTGAAACTTGTGTTCTCGTGGGTATAGCGTTAAAGTGTCACGAGGGACTTTATTTGCGGTGTTTGTTACTGGCATGCTGAGTTCTAAGGGGTGTATTTTACCAGACTTTGAAGGATTTTTCTTTGTGACTGATTGGTTGAATTTTGATCCTCAGCCGATCGCATAGCCCTTACTCAGAGATTATTGATCAATGGCATTGATTAATCTATAGAGCTCAAAGCCCTAAGTGCGTTGAACTTGACCATTAACAGCGTCCAATACAAACAGTGCCTGGGTCTATGAATATGATAACTAACTACATATGTGGGAAAATTTCTTTTAATTATATGCTTGCGTGATGGTCGTGGATACGCCTTGCCTGACTAGACGTTTACGTCCAGCACTGCTACTCACTGAGTGTCTGAGACTCAGTAAGCTGGTGTACTGCAGAACTGAAGTCTCTGCATCTCTGCATGCGTCAGTGCACGAATAAATTGAATGTTCTCCACTCCCGTTTCCCACGTTGCATTCCCGTCTTTGAACACTGGGTTGTGCTTCATTCTGTTGGTTGCTGTGTCCTTAGCATATCGTAAAGAAGAGTTCTTTAAGGGGTCATGGCAGCATACTATTTTATCATTACGACAGCATATTGTGGGGTAATATCCCGCGATCATGATTGCAGAATAAATTCACCTCGTGCTCAATAAATCTCTTGACAATTTAATGCACTCCCCTAAATCCATAACCTCTCTTCCCAAACAGTTACAGGTGTGTAGTCTGCTCTTAGAAATATTTTGAGTTAAAGAAAGGGTACCTTTTTGTAATGTAATTTGATAAAGAGAAATGATCGCACTGTTCATGACGTCATCTTCCCTCTCGCTTACATGTCTATCAAGTGACCAGAAAGTGATCCTCCTAATTAACAGCTGTCCATAACTAATGTTGATTCCAGGAATAATTCCGTTGTTGAACGTAAGTTAACCGATGGCTACGCAGTGCTTGTAAAAACGGCGCAAATGAGTGAAATCCGTCTGACGACAGACGGCCCTGAATGATAACCTAACACAACGGCGAGCAGAAGTATTTATATGCCTCTCTTTCAAGACAGATGTCGACTCGTTAGTAATTCTTCCGAAAGTTGATAGGTGATGCATTCATTCTCAAGGCTCTATTTCAAGCAAAAGTAAATGAATGACAAAAATCTACGTCACCCGCTGTTGTTATTTGATTCCAGTCTCGAATCACAGTGTTTATTTGTAATCAGGTTAGTAATATCGATCGGTGATGACCATCTTCAGACCTGGAAAAATATACGCACATAGAGATAACCTACTTTACAAACGCACTCCTAGCTATACGAATGTAAAGCAGAAAAGTCTACAAGACAACCGCTACAACATATCCGTACCTAAGTAGAAACGTGTTGCATTACGCATATCCCCCCGTTATATGTGATGGTGCAGTCAAACCATTATCCACTTTGTCTTCGTCAAATAAATCAAATTATGGTATGTAAAGAACACCACTGAAGCGCACATACTGCGCATGAAGAGAGACTCAGCTACATTGTTTTGCAACGGCAAAAAACATACCTCCATCAAAGAGCGCTAGATATCGCCGCTGCTCGTCAGTTTACATGATTTTAAAGAAGTACATTCCTTATACTCAATTTTGTAAAAACTCAGTTCACATTTTATAAAAGGAAATGTAGAAAATAAAAAGGAAATGCTTGCGCTTACGCGTCATGTAGTAAACTTAAATAAATGAATTTCATCCACAGTGGATGCTGTTGAACTCCGTGACTGTTCCTTTATAGGGTGTAGAAAAATTTACGCTACCAGTCACAATAAGAGGTTATTTATTTGTCACACTACAGGACACTAGTGGAAACATTACATATGTGGGCAACGCGCTGGCGCAACACGCACTCCGGACAGGAGCTCGCAATAAACCACAGGAATAATTTTATATGGAATAAAAATGTCACTGGACGTCATCCATACAGCAACCATAGCATCCATATGTAAAAATAGGTGTTATAAAAACGTAGTCTGAAAAGATATTGAAACACATATGCCGAATGAGGAATCCCAAGCTACTATGCAATATGCTCATGACGTTCAAATGTTTGGCTCATAAATGAAACAATTGTTTTTCGATTGTGTAAAGAGACTATCTGATCTTCTAATATAAGTGATTGTTTTAACAAAGCATATTTTCGCATTAAATTTTTTATATGACATGTAAGCACAAGAATTTTCGTTTTATATGCTACATTTCTTTTATGAAATGTGAAGTAAGTTTTTATATAGGTGAGTATAAGGAATGTACTTCTTTGAAATCATGTAAACTGACTTGCAGCGGCGACATCTGGCGGGCTTCGATGGAGGCACGCTTCTTACCACCGCACGGCAGTCTCTCTTCATGTGCAGAATGTGCGTTTCAGTGGTGCTCTTTACATATCATAATTTCATTTATCTGACGAAGACGAAATGACTATTTTGATTGCACCATCACATATAATGGCGTGATTCGTGTAATGTAATACTTTTCTACTCAGGTAAGAGTATCTTGAACAGTTGTCAATAGTGTTTTCTGCTCTACGTTCGCATAGTTAGGAGTACGTTTGTATATTGGGTTACCCATATGTCCTTATGTTTTTCCAGGGTCTGAATATGGTCACGTCCGACCGAAAATAATAACCTGATTACAAATAAACATTGTGACCTAAGACTGGAATTATAAAAATACGCATATTTTCCTGGCTCACTGAAAACTTTTTCGTGACTACGTCACAATTTGTGAAGTACCCTTTTCCCTTGGACTATCCACGATTGCACAGATTCGGCGGTGTATCTGCCACAAAGGTATTTTTGTGTCGTAATAATTAATGAAGCCGGCCGCGGTGGTCTAGCGGTTCTGGCGCTGCAGTCCGGAACCGCGGGACTGCTACGGTCGCAGGTTCGAATCCTGCCTCGGGCATGGGTGTGTGTGATGTCCTTAGGTTAGTTAGGTTTAAGTAGTTCTAAGTTCTAGGGGACTTATGACCTAAGATGTTGAGTCCCATAGTGCTCAGAGCCATTTGAACCATTTTAATTAATGAAAATTTCATGTGGCTCAATGGCCGTGTGCATTCTTTCGACTGGGTATCTCTTCGGCTACTCCTATTATCTCACCGGGAAAAGAGGGCCTAGTCCTCACATCGCTGAGAGGCGAAAACTGGGTTAGTGAAAACTAGGTTACAGGCTGCCTGGGTTTCTAAACCGAGAACTTACGGCTTCCCGGCACGCGCTTTACCACTGTAGCATCATTTATGTTGTAATCTAAATGTTCGCCTAATCGTATATTGTTAAAATATAGATGTTAGCAACATGGATTCAAATGTTTTGTGAGCAACCTGACTGTAACCCAAATATGTCTGTTTCATGGGTTAAACCTTACTTGATAATAGCTATAACGCCGGCAGTATGCAACAATAGTGTTTTGAAAGCAAAAGATAAGCCAGCTAACGACAGACAGTTCCCGCCCTTTGTCGTCATTCAGAAAATTTGTTGTGGTTGTGGACGTTGCAATGATATTATAATATTGAAATTACATCTTAAATGCCTTTGGTAGAGAGAATTTCTTTCACTGATGTTTTTACGCTAATGGGAGTAATGTTTCCAGGCGAAAATCCATTTCACTTGTTGTCATTGTGAGCTGCGACTGCTAAGTGTCAACAGGATTATACCTACTACTACTCGCTTCCAAAACAGTGGCCGCGCTGTCTGTGGCGCCTTGCTACGGTTCGAGTCCTCCCTCGGGCATCGGTATGCGTGTCGTCCTTAGCATAAGTTAGTTTACGGTACACTAAGTAGTGTGTAAGCTTAGGGACCGATGACCTCAGCGGTTTGGTCCAATAGGATATTACCAGAAATTTCCAAAACAGCAACCGAGAAACAAACTAGGACGTACTAGGCCTCTATGACATGATAAAAGAGGGTTCGTCAGTCTTTAAATCTAAATCTTTTCATTCAACTTTAGTATCCATTTAACATAATGCGTCATTGCTTGTAAGGTGTCCGGCTACAAACCCCAACGATCGGCATTCAATTCTATGTCGACTCTAATCATCTTTACTGTTGGTATCACACTGCGTTTCACTTTTGTGATCTGAATACGCAAAATCCGAAAAGGAAATGTGTTGTGATTCTTTATCAGACTTTATCAATCGCTGAAAAATGGCTCTGAGCACTATGGGACTTAACATCTGATGTCATCAGTCTCCTAGAACTTAGAACTACTTAAACTTAACTAACCTAAGGATATCACACACATCCATGCCCGAGGCAGGATTCGAACCTGCGACCGTAGCGGTCACGCGGTTCCAGACTGAAGCGCCTAGAACCGCTCAGACATATCGGCCCGCCAACAATTCCTGAATCTTATTAGATAATCCAGAAAGCAGTTCAAAATAACTGAAGGTCATGCATACTGAATCAAGTAGTTTGCGATTAAAAACTACTTTAGTTTTCACGCACAATCAGGAACTAGATAGCTGATGACAGCCATATTCTGATGCTGTCGTCTAGAAAGATTGTCTTGCATAAGAAGGTTCAGTAATATCGGCAGAGAACACAACTCATTGTAGCAAATCAACAACTTTTCTAAATCGTATTTCTCCCTTGTACTTTCGCATACCTCCTACGGGCTTCTTCTTTTCACACGAAATACACTATCTATTGTATATATTTCAGGGAAACCCATGGAAACGTTGTTTCCCAGATTGATGCATTTACATTAACTTACCGTATGTACAGATCAGTTCGATGCAGAATTTAAATTTATTTGATGCTGGGTTGTCGAAGGTAGCTTCGTCGCCCTGATATCCTCTTACCCTGTGGTTAAGTTAGTTTTGCGCAAAGTACGGCAGAGGCAACACTATTGCTTTGCAATACACTCGATTCTGTAAACTTGTTCAAAATAACTTCGCTAAAATAGTGTTGTCAAATCAAATGGCTCTGAGCACTATGGGACTTAACGTCTACGGCCATCAGTCCCCTAGAACTTAGAACTGCTTAAACCTAACTAACCTAAGGACATCACACAACACCCAGTCATCACAAGGCAGAGAAATAGTGTTGTCATTTTTCCTTTAAAGTTCCACGTGAACAGTTGTATCTAGTAGTAATCGAAGAGGCCAGTTACAAATCTATTAGCGCTCCTCTAAATTCCTTCAATCTGTAGGCAAGCATGTCACGTAATTACTTGTGTGATATCGCTTGATAATACCCGAAGGGATAAAATCAACTGATCACGAAAGTACTGAATGTTTATTTCAATTGAAAAAGCAGCCACAAGCAAGAAAATTAGGAAATAGAAAGTAATAAGCACACCGGACAAATAATCAGTCACCACTAGGAGATACTACACTGACAGGGCGTAACACTGCCTCTAGTCTTCATAATAGCGACAATTCGGCGAGTAACAGGCTTCATAAATTTCGTCAGGTGTTCCACATTGTGGTGTATCACATCGATTCTGCGGAATAACACACTCCATTTCCAACTACTTAGATCGAAGAAAGGCAGCCAGCCGGTGTGACCAAGCGGTTCTAGGCGCTTCAGTCTGGAACCGCGAACCGCTACGGTCGCAGGTTCGAATCCTGCCTCGGGCATGGATGTGTGTGATGTCCTCAGGTTAGTTAGGTTTAAGTAGTTCTAAGTTCTAGGGGACTGATGACCTCAGATGTTAAGTCCCATAGTGCTCAGAGCCATTTTTGAAGAAAGGCATTCGTGAAAACCGGAAACGCTGTTTAGGTAGTTGTTGAGTGTGTGACATCCCACAATGCAAGCTCCGGTTTGCCGTAAGTGCAGATAGGGAGTAAAATATTTTAGCTCAGAACATCGACAAACAGCGACGGCGAGTGCGCGTCTCCATCTGATGTGGGAGGACTGGGTATGTCTTGGGCTCGCGGCTTGGCTGTGCAACTGGAGCCACGGAGCAAATGGCGTGAGCGATAATGTCAACGCCAGAACAGCTGAAGATGATGGAAAATAACTGCCACCCTCTAATGCCAATTCAGTACAGTAGTATATGTCATTATCCAGTGTGAGCTACAAGTTACGAGGGATCTGTCTGACTCGCAGTTGCAAACCAAATTGCACAGAGAAATCGATGGAATTATAATACAGCAGAGTTACCACAAAACTGATTATGTCATTTTAGTAGCTTGAATAGACTGGAGCTCTCTTTCAGCACCCGTCAACTGCAAAAGATGCGCCGGCCGTTGTGGCCGAGCGGTTCTAGGCGCTTCAATCCGGAACCGCGCTGTTGCTACGGTCGCACGTTCGAATCCTGCCTCGGGCGTGGATGTCTGTGATGTCCTTAGGTTAGTTAGGTTGAAGTAGTTCTAAGTCTAGGGGACTGATGACCTCAGATGTTAAGTACCATAGTGTTCAGAGCCATTTGAACCATTTTTGCAAAAGGTGCAGAAGTAAGACGTCGCAGTCTAGTGGCACTGCATGGCAGGTCACCTACAGCAAAAAACTTCAAGAGCGACGACCGCAAGATGCTTCTAAGGTAAAAGCTGGCGTATGTACCAGCAGGGTGGCAGGTCATGGAAGGATTGAAATACATACCAACCACAACCAACTATTCCAACGTCGAGCTGAAGCTGCTCGTTGACGGTTCGATCCTGTAGAACACAGGAACTATGGAGATCTTGATGGCCGCTTTTCATCGGCTGTTCCAAATACTCCCACACATTGTGTATAGAATTAAGACCACGTGATTTAGATGACTAGCCGAGATGCGATAGGGTGCCTAATTGATCGTCAAACGAGGAACGTGTCCGGGCAGCCATGTGAACGGGCTGTTGTTATCCTGCAAGAAAGGGGTGTCTATATCATACTCATCATGATGGAGTAGCACAGGAGATTGTAACACCTCCGTTTATTCATCCCTACCTGATCTGATCGAATAGCAGCCCAATAATTATTATTAACGTGACCGTGTACCTAATGGGGCTGGCAATTGGAATTGACTCCTACGGAAGTTGTTACTTTCCAGTTCGTCCTTCTCAATACTGTAATAATGAAATGTCTGGTAACAAGAAAAACACCGTTTCACTAATTACGAACCTATATTCGTCTCAAAAACACAAAAAGTAGGAGACAGCCACTGCCTTCGTCATACATATCTAATTACGACTAATCTCAGCACAGGCTTCTTCATTTTCCATTATCGTCACACGCTAATCCATCACTGCATCCAACACTGCAATCCAACACTGCAATCCAAGGTGATGCCGGCGCGGAAGACGCGAAACCAAATATCGGCCCTAGAAATGTCACTAATCACTTTCGTAATAATACTTCTTCACCTTCCCGATATTATTCTAGTACAAAAGGGGTCTAACCACGGCGATGGCGACTCCCTTCACCGTTAAAGCCTTGCATTACAACAACTGGCCTCCACACACCTCTACCCGCAACATGACACTGGCTCAACTCCACACTCGCTCTCGCAACACGACACAATCAATTGTTCGCCCTATCGACCTGTGCCGAGTGCAAATTCATAGTAAGGGCCTACGGACCCCTTACAGGATGACACTTTGTCACGAAGAATGCTGATTTGAGCGTCCTGGTTCATTTTCGCGGCAAACTCAATGAGTAGGTCTAAATTGTGATACGAAAAATATCCCAAAAACGTGACAGAAACTGAACTATTTTCTCCTTACACTTGAGAGTGAGGCCTCATTTGGCCGTGGCCGCCTTGCATCATTTGAAAAGAGGCAAAAAACCATGATTCGGTAGAAGACACTATATGCCTCCAGTCAGCCGGTTTCTACGTTGTTTGAACCACTGAAAACGACCAGTTTTACATGCAGCTGTGAGCAACTTCTGTTCTTACGCCGTGTTAAATGGTTATGAGGGGTTACCCCCTTCCTTGCAGACGCTTTGGAGAACTTTGCTTCAGCATAGCAGCAGGACTGCACCCGTGGTTCAGATGTCAGCACGGTAGCTCAGCGTGCTCGGTCAGAGGGTTAGCTACCCTCTGTAATAAGATACTGATTGAACGGATCAACAAAGAACCTGAACGTGTGTCATCGGACTTCCACCCCGAACAAATGAAGAAATTCAACGAAGAATATAGAACAAAATGAGATAAAAAAAGGGGGTAGCATCTTAGAATTATGATAAAAACGTCTTCGGTCCTGGGTTCGAATCCCGCCATTGCTCAATTTTTGATTAATAATCAGCATTGGCGGCCGAAGACTTCCGGCATAAGAAGTCACACCTCATTCTGCTAAGGGCCTTATCAAAGATGGGGGGGGGGGGGGGAGCAGACAGAGGTTCAGGGCACTCTCTTGTTCTAGGGGTGGAAAACTGCCCCTAATGGCGGAATAATCAGCAAATGATCAACGACATGAGGATGCAGAAGACAATGGAAACCACTGCATTAAAGAGACGTAACGTGTATTCACATGACAAGTGGCCTGTAATTGAAGAAGTATCATGATGATCTCTCCATTGGCAAAAGATTCCGGAATAGTCCCCCATTCTGATCTCCAGGAGGGGCCTCCCAAGGGGGAGGTTACCATGAGAAAAAGATTGAATAATCAACGAAAAGATAACGTCCTCCGAGTCGGGGCGTGGAATGTCAGAAGCTTGAACGTGGTAGGGAAACTAAAAAATCTGGCAAGGAAATGCAAAGGCTCAATCTAGATATAGCAAGGGTCAGTGAAGCGAAGTGGAAAGAAGACAAAGAGTTCTGGTCAGATGAGTATAGCGTAATATCAACAGTAGCCGAAAATAGTATAACGGGAGTACGATACGTTACGAATAGGAACGTAGGGCAGAGTGTGTGTTACTGTGAACAGTTCAGTGCTAGAGTTGTTCTTATCAGAATCGACAGCAAACGAACACCGACAACGACAGTTCAGGTATACATGACGAAGATGAAGAGATAGAGAAAGTGTATAAGGTTACTGAAAGGGTAGTACAATATGTAAAGGGAGGTGAAAATCTAATAGTTACGGGAGACTGGAATGCAGTTGTAGGGGGAGGAGTAGAAGAAAAGATTACAGGAGAATATGGGCTTTGGACAAGGAATGTTGTTGTTGTTATTGTTGTGGTCTTCAGTCCTGAGACTGATTTGATGCAGCTCTCCATGCTACTCTATCCTGTGCAAGCTTCTTCATCTCCCAGTACCTACTGCAGCCTACATCCTTCTGAATCTGCTTAGTGTATTCATCTCTTGGTCTCCCTCTACGATTTTTACCCTCCACGCTGCCCTCCAATGCTAAATTTGAGATCCCTTGACGCCTCAAAACATGTCCTACCAACCGATCCCTTCTTCTAGTCAAGTTGTGCCACAAACTTCTCTTCTCCCCAATCCTATTCAATACCTCCTCATTAGTTACGTGATCTACCCACCTTATCTTCAGCATTCTTCTGTAGCACCACATTTCAAAAGCATCTATTCTCTTTTTGTCCAAACTGGTTATCGTCCATGTTTCACTTCCATACATGGCTACACTCCATACAAATACTTTCAGAAACGACTTCCTGACACTTAAATCTATACTCGATGTTAACAAATTTCTCTTCTTCAGAAACGATTTCATTGCCATTGCCAGTCTACATTTTATATCCTCTCTACTTCGACCATCATCAGTTATTTTACTCCCTAAATAGCAAAACTCCTTTACTACTTTAAGTGTCTCATTTCCTAATCTAATCCCCTCAGCATCACCCGATTTAATTTGACTACATTCCATTATCCTCGTTTTGCTTTTGTTGATGTTCATCTTATATCCTCCTTTCAAGACACTGTCCATTCCGTTCAACTGCTCTTCCAAGTCCTTTGCTGTCTCTGACAGAATTACAATGTCATCGGCGAACCTCAAAGTTTTTACTTCTTCTGCATGAATTTTAATACCTACTCCGAATTTTTCTTTTGTTTCCTTTACTGCTTGCTCAATATACAGATTGAATAACATCGGGGAGAGGCTACAACCCTTTCTCACTCCCTTCCCAACTACTGCTTCCCTTTCATACCCCTAGACTCTTTTAACTGTCATCTGGTTTCTGTACAAATTGTAAATAGCCTTTCGCTCCCTGTATTTTACCCCTGCCACCTTCAGAATTTGAAAGAGAGTATTCCAGTTAACGTTGGCAAAAGCTTTCTCTAAGTCTACAAATGCTAGAAACGTAGGTTTGCCTTTTCTTAATCTTTCTTCTAAGATAAATCGTAAGGTTAGTATTGCCTCACGTGTTCCAAAATTTCTACGGAATCCAAACTGATCTTCCCCGAGGTCCGCTTCTACCAGTTTTTCCATTCGTCTGTAACGAATTCGCGTTAGTATTTTGCAGCTGTGACTTATTAAACTGATAGTTCGGTAATTTTCACATCTGTTAACACCTGCTTTCTTTGGATTTGGAATTATTATATTCTTCTTGAAGTCTGAGGGTATTTCGCCCGTCTCATACATCTTGCTCACCAGATGGTAGAGTTTTGTCAGGACTGGCTCTCCCAAGGCCATCAGTAGTTCTAATGGAATGTTGTCTACTCCCGGGGCCTTGTTTCGACTCAGGTCTTTTAGTGCTCTGTCAAACTCTTCACGCAGTATCTTATCTCCCATTTCATCTTCATCTACATCCTCTTCCATTTCCACAATATTGTCCTCAAGTACATCGCCCTTGTATAAACCCTCTATCTACTCCTTCCACCTTTCTGCCTTCCCTTCTTTGCTTAGAACTGGGTTGCCATCTGAGCTCTTGATATTCATCCAAGTGGTTCTCTTTTCTCCAAAGGTCTCTTTAATTTTCCTGTAGGCAGTATCTATCTTACCCCTAGTGAGACAAGCCTCTACATCCTTACATTTGTCTTCTAGCCATCCCTGCTTAGCCATTTTGCACTTCCTGTCAATCTCATTTTTGAGACGTTTGTATTCCCTTTTGCCTGCTTCATTTACTGCATTTTTCTATTTTCTCCTTTCATCAATTAAATTCAATATTTCTTCTGTTACCCAAGGATTTCTATTAGCCCTCGTCTTTTTACCTACTTGATCCTCTGCTGCCTTCACTACTTCATCCCTCAGAGCTACCCATTCTTCTTCTACTGTATTTCTTTCCCCCATTCCTGTCAATTGTTCCCTTATGCTCTCCCTGAAACTCTCTACAACCTCTGGTTCTTTCAGTTTATCCAGGTCCCATCTCCTTAAATTCCCACCTTTTTGCCGTTTCTTCAGTTTCAATCTGCAGTTCATAACCAATAGATTGTGGTCAGAATCCACATCTGCCCCTGGAAATGTCTTACAATTTAAAACCTGGTTCCTAAATCTCTGTCTTACCATTATATAATCTATCTGATACCTTTTAGTATCTCCAGGATTCTTCCAGGTATACAACCTTCTTTTATGATTCTTGAACCAAGTGTTAGCTATGATTAAGTTATGCTCTGTGCAAAATTCTACAAGGCGGCTTACTCATTCATTTCTTCCCCCCAAACCATATTCACCTACTATGTTTCCTTCTCTCCCTTTTCCTACTGACGAATTCCAGTCATCCATGACTATTAAATTTTCGTCTCCCTTCACTACCTGAATAATTTCTTTTATCTCGTCATACATTTCATCTATTTCTTCATCATCTGCAGAGCTAGTTGGCATATAAACTTGTACTACTGTAGTAGGCATGGGCTTTGTGTCTATCTTGGCCACAATAATGCGTTCACTATGCTGTTTGTAGTAGCTAACCCGCATTCCTATTTTTTTTATTCATTATTAAACCTACTCCTGCATTACCCCTATTTGATTTTGTATTTATAACCCTGTAATCACCTGACCAAAAGTCTTGTTCCTCCTGCCACCGAACTTCACTAATTCCCACTATATCTAACTTTAACCTATCCATTTCCCTTTTTAAATTTTCTAACCTACCTGCCCGATTAAGGGGTCTGACATTCCACGCTCCGATCCGTAGAATGCCAGTTTTCTTTCTCCTGATAACGACGTCCTCTTGAGTAGTCCCCGCCCGGGGATCCGAATGGGGGACTATTTTACCTCCGGAATATTTTACCCAAGAGGACGCCATCATCATTTAATCATACAGTAAAGCTGCATGTTCTCGGGAAAAATTACGGCTGTAGTTTCCCCTTGCTTTCAGCCGTTCGCAGTACCAGCACAGCAAGGCCGTTTTGGTTAATGTTACAAGGCCAGATCAGTCAATCATCCAGACTGTTGCCCCTGCAACTACTGAAAAGGCTGCTGCCCCTCTTCAGGAACCACATGTTTGTCTGGCCTCCCAACAGATACCCCTCCGTTGTGGTTGCACCTACAGTACGGCCATCTGTATCGCTGAGGCACGCAAGCCTCCCCACCAACGGCAAGGTCCATGATTCATGGGGGGGGGGGGGGGGGGGGGGAATGAGAGAGGAGAAAGGCTCGTTTAGTTCTGCCGCAAGTTTCAGCTAGTAATAGCGAATACTCTGATCAAGAATCACGAGAGGAGGAAAAGGCCAGGTGATACGGGAAGATTTCACAGACATACACTAAGATCACAATATAGTAGTGATGAATAGTAGGATGAAGTTTAAGACATTGGTCAGGAAGAATCAATACGCAAAGAAGTGGGATTCGGAAGTACTAAGGAATGACGAGATATGGTTGGAGTTCTCTAAGGCTATAGATACAGCAGTAAGGAATAACTCAGTAGGCAGTACAGTTGAAGAGGAATGGACATCACTAAAAAGTGCCATCACAAAAGTTGGGAAGGAAAACATAGGTACAAAGAGGGTAACTGCGAAGAAACCATGGGTTACAGAAGAAGTACTTACATTGATTGATGAAAGCAGGAAGTATAAAAATGTTCCGGGAGACACAGGAATACAGAAATACAAGTCGCTGAGGAATAAAATAAATAGGAAGTGCAGAGAAGCTAAGACGAAATGGCTGCAGGAAAAATGTGAAGACATCGAAAAAGAAATGATTGCCACCATTCGGTGACTTTAAAAGCAAGGGTGATAACATTAAGATTGCAACTGGAATTCCACTGTCAAATGCAGAGGAGAGAGCGGATAAGTGGAAATAATACATTGAAAGTCTCTATGAGGGGGAAGATTTGTCTGATGTGGTAGAAGAAGAAACAGGAGTCCATTTAGAAGAGATGGGGAATCCACTATTAGAATCAGAATTTAAAAGAGTGTAGGAGGACTTAATATCAAATAAGGCACAAGGAATGGGTAACATTCCATTAGAAGTTCTATAATCATTGTGGAAAGTGACAACAAAACGACTATTCACTTTGGTGTGTAGAATGTATGAGTCTGGTGACATAACATCTGACTTGCGGAAAAGCATCATCCACACAATTCCGAAGACAGCAAGAGCTGACAGGTGCGAGAATTACCGCACATTCAGCTCAACAACTCATGCATCCAAGTTGCTTACAAGAATAATATACAGAAGAATGGAAACGAAAATTAAGGATGCACTAGATGACGATGAGTTTAGCTATAGGAAAGGTAAAGGCACGAAAGACGCAATTCTGACGTTGCGGTTAATAATGGAAGCAAGACTAAAGAAAAATCAAGACATGTTCATAGGATTTGTCAACCTAGAAAAAGCGTTTAACAATGTAAAATGGTGCAAGATATTGGAAATTATGAAAAAAGTATGGGTAAGCTATAGCTAGAGACGGGCCATATACATTATGTACAACACTCAAGAGGGAATAATAAGAATGGACAAGCAACAAAGAAGTGTTCGTATTAAAAAGGGTGTAAGACAAAGGATGTAGACTTTCTCCCCTACTGCTCAATCTGTGCATCGAGGAAGCAATGATGGTAATAAAAGAAAGCTTCATGAGTGGACTTAAAATTCAAGGTGAAAGAATATCAGTGGTACGATTCGCTGATGACATTGCTATCCTGAGTGAAAGTGAAGAAGAATTACATAATCTGCTGAATGGGATGGACAGTCTAAGGAGTACAGAGTATGTGTTCAGAGTAAATCGAAGGAAGACGAAGGTAATGAGAAATAGTAGAAATGAGAACAGCGAGAATCTTAACATCAGGATTGATGATCACGAAGTAGATGAAGTTAAGGATTTCTGTTACCTAGGCAATAAAATAACCAAAGATGGACGGAGCAAGTGGTACGTGGTACATCAAAAGCAGACTAGCAATGGCAAAAAGCGCATTCGTGGCCAAGAGGAGTCTACTAATATCAAATATCGGCCTCAATTTGAGGAAGAAATTTCTGAGAATGTACGTCTGGACTTTGGGAAAACCGCAACAGAAGAGAATCGAAGCATTTGAGATGTGGTGATACAGACAATCGTTGAATATCAGGTGGACTGATAAGGTAAGGAATGGGGAGGTTCTGTGCAGAATCTGGGAGGAAAGGAATATGTGGAAAATACTGACAAGGAGAAGGGGCAGGATGACAGGACAAGTCATGAGGGAGTGACTTCCGTGGTACTAAAGGGAGCTGTAGAGGGCAAAAATTGTAGAGGAATACAGAGATTGGAGTACATCCGGCAAATAATTGGGACTTAAGTTGCAAGTCTTACTCTGGGATGTAGAGGTTAGCGCAGGAGAGGAATTCGTGGCGAGCCGCATCAAACCAAAGACTGATGACCAAAAAAGCAACAAAGTTTGGATTTTTTTAACATTGTGTTCACGGGCAAGTCCAAACATGATAGCTTTTTCCTGCAATTCTGTTCCGTCTCCAGACGGCTCATCTTACTGGGCTGACTCCATACAGACATCTGGGAATTTACACCACTACAGCATCCCAGAGTGACCACTGTGCTCTTTTAAGGGTGTGACTAATATTTTCTCCAATGCGGTTAGTTCCAGCCAAAAAGGTGGTCATATCCTGTTCAGCATGTCGGAGCTTCAATTAAGGAAAGAGTGTTGTCTCGAACCTAAACCACAATGAATGAAAGTTACTGCCCTTCAACTACATACATCGACAAAAGTGTTGCATCCCCACGACATGTCGTGGAGGTGTGTTGCCATTGTGACTGTTTTGATCAGGAGGTCATCCCTGACGTTGTTGGCAATCATACACACGATTACTATGAGCGCCACTTGCAGTTAGGACTTCGCACTCGAACGGACTGCGGAGTTTCAGTTCAAAGTAAAGCACAAGGAGGGATGCAGTAGATACGTCTTGAATAGCATAGTAAATATCCATGATGCTACGGTGGACAACACGGCGAATGCTTGGGTCCACGTCATCAAGTTACGCGCAGAAAGCTTGTCAAACACGGAAGTTGCTCAACGTGTGCACCGAAGCCAAAGAGATATGTTGCGGACGAGGAATCGGCTCCAACTGACAGGTACTGTTGACGGCTTAGACTGCACAGGGCGCCGACGTTTAATTGTACGTCATTATAGTCAAAGGAACAGTGGGCCGAATGCTCTACAACTGATGAGGCTAAGAGACATCGTGTATCTCATCAAACTGTTATTGGGAGATTGCATGATACGAATATCCACTCCCGACGACCATGGCGAGCGCCATGTCTTGTACAACAACACCATGGTATGAATGATATTTTCACTCTGCAGCGGAGTGTGCGCTGATATGAAACCTCCTGGCAGATTAAAACTGTGTGCCGGACCGAGACTCGAACTCGGAAACTTTCGCCTTTCGCGGACAAGTGCTCTACCAACTGAGTTACCCAAGTACGACCCACGCCCCGTCCTCACAGCATTACTTCCGCCAGTACCTCGTATCCTACTTTCCAAACTTTTCAGAAGCTCTCCAGCGAACCTTGCTGAACTAGCACTCCTGAAAGAAAGGATATTGCGGATACATGGCTTAGCTTTCTTAACACCATGGTCTCTGTTACAGAAGGTAAGAAATCATTCAGAATGGATGCCTCGTTTACCGTCGAAACTCGGAACTGTTTGTACCATGTCAATCACAGACAACGCGTTAAAATCGAACGCCTGGAACAAGCTGTCGCACATACGTAACAAGATAATGGGGTAGTGATGTTCTGGGGTGGCCTCTCATGGGGCCACGTTATCCCGTGGCTGCCAGGGGTAGTCTCACTGCTCTAAGCTGCAGGGACGAGATTCTGCAACCAATAATGGGACCGTATCGGCAACATTTCTGTGACAGTTTTAGCTTCATGGATGATAACTCGCGTGCTTACCTTGCTGTTCGCGTGAATTCGCTCCTTCAATCATGCTAGGATCTCCAGAATGGAGTGGCCTGCCTGTTTCCCGGACGTTATTCCAATCGAACTGTGTGGGACCGATTCAAACGAGCAGTTTTTGAACGCCACAACGACTGCCCACTTTTGACAACTTACACGGAATCGCCATTGAAGAGTGTGGCAGTTTCGATGGGGCTTTCTTAATGATCTCAGGGTGGTATGCTACGGCGGATTCAGGCCTGCATCCGAGCAAGGGGACGTTGCGGAATGTACCGCTATTGCTCAGGAATACTCTAAAATAACTGTCTTGGGAAAAGACGATTTTCTCGTTACACAAATGTTTGTTTTTCTGATTTGGTGATCCAGACACATTCGAAATGAATTTATGCGCGTGTCTCAGAGCCAGTTTTTGTTTTCTGCGGTGTAAATTTCTAAACAAACTTTTGTTGATGCGCGTAGTAACGACAGCACAGGTTGACGCTCGTGAGCTGTGCGCCAATGGAAACCGGCAGGGCTGATTTAGAGACGCTCCATTGTAGACGTTTACGCGGCCCATTAGGCCCGCACTGCCGGCTGCGTAACGGCCACTTAGCGACGCTTCTCCGTGATGAGCTCGCCTGTGTCCACTATGATGGACCTCGGAGCTGCCGTCGGCGTACCGCTGGCGGGCTGCAGTTTGGCCGAGCAGCCTTGACCTCCGGCGAGCGGTCATCTCGAGAAGAGGCACTGCGCAGTGTGCGGTGCGGTGCGCGTCCTCAGCCACAGTACCTGCAGGGAGTGTAAATCCCCTCGGCTGCGCCTGATACGGAGCTACGCCCTCGGCGTCGCGGTGTAGGGCAAGCGGCCCGCCGCGCCGGTGCTAACAGCCGGCAGAGTGCCTGGCGCCGCGGGGCCTTAAAAAACTCATAAAGCCGCGCTGTTCGCGAGATACCGACCCTCGGGGAGCCGGCCTTAAAACAAAACAGAGAGCCCCATGCACCGAAAGGAGCCGCGCCATGATGGCTTACGGCCTGAACTGTCTGCAGCGTCTCTACGGCACACCTGGCCAGCTCTACAACTTACTTAACTTTCTGCCTCGCCATCTTTGCCGCTCTGAGAAAAAGCGTGAAGCAACATGTGTAACCACAGTGCGCTACAGTTATTAAAAGGAACATCAAGGAAGTACTACGATGTGGACTCGGAAGCGGCAAGGACATTATTACTAACTACACGACTGGCCATTAAAATTGCTACACCACGAAGATGACGTGCTACAGACGCGAAATTTAACCGACAGGAAGAAGATGCTGTGATATACAAATGATAAGTTTTTCAGAGCATTCACACAAGGTTGGCGACGGTGGCGACACCTACAGCGTGCTGGCATGAGGGAAGTTTCCAACCGATTTCTCATACACAAACAGCAGTTGACCGGCGTTGCCTGGTGAAACGTTGTTGTGATGCCTCGTGTAAGGACTTTGATAAAGGTCGGATTGTAGCCTATGGCGATTGCGGTTTATGGTATCGCGACACTGCTGCTCGAGTCGGTCGAGATCCAATGACATCTAGCAGAATATGGAATCGGTGGTTTCAGGAGGGTAATACGGAACGCCGTGCTGGATCCCGACGGCCTCGTATCACTAGCAGTCGAGATGACAGGCATCTTATCCACATGGCTGTAACGGATCGTGCGGCCACGTCTCGATCCCTGAGTCAACAGGTGGGGACGTTTGCAAGACAACAACCATTTGCACGAACAGTTCGAAGACGTTGGCAGCAGCATGGACTATGAGCTCGGAGACCATGGCTGCGGTTACACTTGATGCTGCATCACAGACAGGAGCGCCTGCGTTGGTATACTCAACGACGAACGTGGGTGCACGAATGGCAAAACGTCATTTTTTCGAATGAATCTAGGTTCTGTTTACAGCATCATGATGGTCGCATCCGTGTTTGGCGACATCGCGATGAATGCACAATGGAAGCGTGTATTCGTCATCGCCATACTGGCATATCATCCGGCGTGATTGTATGGGGTGCTATTGATTATACGTCTCGGTCACCTCTTGTTCGTATTGACGGCACTTTGAACAGTGGACGTTACATTTCAGATGTGTTACGACCCGTGGCTCTACCTTTCATTCGGTCCCTGCGAAACCCTTCATTTCAGCAGGATAATGCACGACAGCATGTTGCAGGTCCTGTACGGGCCTTTCTGGATACAGAAAATGTTCGACTGCTGCCCTGGCCAGCACATTCTCCAGATCTCTCACCAATTAAAAACGTCTGGTCAATGGTGGCCGAGCAACTGGCTCGTCACAATACGCCAGTCACTACTCTTGATGAACTGTGGTATCGTGTTGAAGCTGCATGGGCAGCTGTACCTGTGCACGCTATTCGAGCTCTGTTGGACTCAACGCCTAGGCGTATCAAGGCCGTTATTACGGCCAGAGGTGGTTGTTCTGAGTACTGATTTCTCATGATCTATGCACCCAAATTGCGTGAAAATGTAATCACATGTCAGTTCTAGTATAATATATTCGTCCAATGAATACCCGTTTGTCATCTGCATTCCTTCTTGGTGTAGCAATTTTAATGGCCAGTAGTGTATAATGCATGCTCATTTTTGAAACTCCTTCCTACACAGTTAAATAATATTATGAAACACAAAATGTATATAACAATACTTTTGACAAGTTATCTGGTACATCTAAAACGTGTCGCGCGTCCTGAGAATGTGCAGCTGATGTATAAGAAAGGGGACAACTTGAACAGTAGAATATACGTTTCATGGTTTGCTCTTCGCCACACAAACACTTGACTCTGTTGCGATCGATGTAGGCTCATCTCACTATGTTCGTTCTGAACCGTCCCATTCATGTACTCAGTCCAAAGATTACCATGTATCGTATCGTTGAAGCTAGGTGGTAAGCGTCCCATTTATTTATTTTTATTTAGCGTATGATACATAAAAATCACCATAACACATTAAATACGGTACCACAGACACATTAAAATACAATTTAGATCTTTATATCTAAGCCATTGATCCAATCCACCACCTCGGAAGTAACCAGGTTCGAATCCACTAGATTTCCAGGGAAGGCATGGGGGGGGAGGGGGGGGGGGGAAGGGACGGGGGGCAGTCCACTGCTATATGCTTTATTGTTTGTGGGACGTCAGCACAGTCACAGAATTGGGTGTCCACCCAACCCCATTTATAAGAATTGTAGACTTCTTCCCATAACCCATCTGAAACGGTTAATCCTGCTCCAAGTGTATCTTGGCAAGTTGAAACCATTGAGCCTTACTGTTGGATCTTCAACTTTCAAGAATCCCTGTGGAGTAGAAGATGTCCATTCTTTCCGCCAGCGGTCTTTGGGGTCGAAATGGTTGCTTAACAATTCCATGGCCAGAATGAGATTTTCACTCTGCAGCGGAGTGTGCGCTGATATGAAACTTCCTGGCAGATTAAAACTGTGTGCGCGACCGAGACTCGAACTCGGGACCTTTGCCTTTCGCGGGCAAGTGCAAGTTCTAGGGGACTGATGACCATAGATGTTAAGTCCCATATTGCTCACAGCCATTTGAGCCATTTCCTAAATTCGTGCTGATTGTCCATAGTGCTCAGAGCCATTTGAACCATTTAGGATTGTGAAAACGTGAGACTGTAATCTTATGGAACACATCAAATATGGAGCCAAGATTGGGAGACTGCATACAACACTGCATTCATAAAATAACACACGAAGAACGTTGAAACATATGCAAGAGGAAATTAACCACAACCAACCGATTCAATTTTCACCCAAAGAAGTTACGTTCGTACCGCAATCCTGTCCGTCATTAAATTACCACACACTGGTATACTAAATTCATACTAACTCTCTGTGAAATCTTCCCGAAAAGAATAGCCGAACATGCTTCACGTGGTCAACTTGGTTTACACAAAGAGTGTAACTCCACAATAATTTTGATAATTAAAATAAATTAGATCGAAAAGCAATTTACAAAAGAAAAACTTCGAACTGGTTACTATCGTCTTACTATTAACCTGATGGGTCAAGCAATTGTATAAGCACGTGGTACTGGTCTCACAAAGTACACCCCACGTGGGTTGAACATAAAGAAAAGTTGCTATATTGAAAAATATTGTCAAGACGAGACGTTATAATCTCACGCACATTCGCATTTAAGATTTATGATGCTAGTTAGAGTTACTGATCAACGCGTGGTTCCACTTTACTCACAAAGTAGTGACAAAGCAACTACCGGAATATATTCTGAACTTCACACTCGAAATACACTGCGTTGCAATTTAAGATAACATTAGATATTTTAGAGCTAAACCTGAAATAAAGGTGATTAAATTTTCAGTTAGGCTGAATTTAAGAAATCCATTGTCCTACGGACTTAGCAGACACGCGCTTAGCCGGAGATCTTACCACTTCAGACGCTCGCCGCGGACAGACTGCCGTGGTTCCTACCTGAGGGGTGCCTCACAAATACAAACTGAAGTGACCAGAGAGGCAGCTTCCTATACCAACATGACAAGGGACGGGCAGGACCATACTAAGGACAGAAACCTCTTTGCTTTTAGAAAGCGTAGCTACCTGTTCCGACGTTGGTCCTACTGTTCTCTAGCAGACAGTATCTTATCATATACAGTATATAAAAGAAAGCGGATGTAGGTTCCGTATGAGACTGTGTGACATGAATTACATATAAACTGTGTTTTAAAGTGTAGTAGTGTGACAGATCGTTCTTGTTTATGTGTAAAAGTAACACGTTCCACTACTCAGTCTCCTCCCAGATAGTCAGAAACGCCACAGTAAATTTAGAAGAGGAGTTTATGCCGTAAATAACAACAGATTTAAGAAATCAACATGAAAGGAATCCAACAGAGACCTTTCAGCGATTGCCAATATGCCAGCTAAATAAAAAATTCTAATTACTGAAGGCACTAACTACTGATAGGCATAGTTAGCAAATGAAAGATTTTGATAGAGAACACACAATGTATTTACCTTAATAGCTTTCAAATTGTGACATCCAATTAAACAAATTTCCTTTTACTGACGGACACAGTCCAGATCGTCCGTTCAAAACTCTGGCATCTCTCCCCACATCCACCACTGTTGGCGGCTCACCTCCAACTGCCCAACGATAAGCGCTGCTCACATCCAACTGCCCAATATCACACAAGCGAATATCCCAACAATGAGTCCAACCAGCCACAGACTGCACACAACGCACTCAGCAATTTTCATACAGAGCACTACACGACATTCCAACATAAAAACCTAAACAGCCTACTTACAATATCAATTAGATTTCTGATAATACTACACAAGTATTGTTGGTGTGCTCTCTTTAACTGTCATGCACGAAATAGTCGCAGGCCTTTTCGTTAGCTGTTAGTTCTGTAATTGTAGTTCATGTTGCACTAAATGCGTATCACACTCCCGAATTTGTAAACAGATGTGTGAGCAGAAGCTCCTGACAGTCTGAAGCGTTAAATTTAGCAACGATCTGCTCCCGCTGCGCTGCAAGGCCGCTCCTAGTACGGCTAAAGCCGATACGCAACGTTCCGAGGACCGGGCCGGACTGGAGGCTGCTATGAAGTCCTGCCTCAGCGGTATTAGCTACGTCGGACGCAAGACATGAAACCTGCGTATGTGTGAAGCTAGGCACGGATGGTCCGTAATTAGCTGTCTTTTGTTTACCACCAAGAGAGGACTGCACTTTACAGGTTTCAGTTGCTAACAACCTGATGAAAGACGGTTGAATACTACACTGAAGGGCCAAAGAAACTGGAATAGGAATGCTTATTCAAATACAGAGATATGTAAACAGGCAGAATACGACACTGCGATCGGTAATGCCTATGTAGGACAACAAGTGTCTCGCACAGTTGTTGTATCGGTTACTGCTGCTACAATGGCAGGTTACCAAGATTTAAGTGAGTTTGAAAGTGGTCTTATAGCCGGACCGCGAGCGATAGGCAGAGCATCTCCGAGGTAGTGATGAAGTGGGGATTCCCCGTGCGACCATTACATGAGTGTACCGTGAATATCAGGAATCCGGTAAAACATCAAATCTCCGACATCGCTGCGGCCGGGAAAAGATCGTGCAAGAACAGTACCAACGACGACTCGAGAGAATCGTTCAGCGTGACAGAAGTGCAACCTTTCCGAAAATTGCTGCAGATTTCAATGCTGGGGCATTTTCAGGTTTCGGTTGCTAACAGCCTGATGAAAGACGGTTGAATACTACACTGAAGGGCCAAAGAAACTGGAATAGGAATGCTTATTCAAATACAGAGCGTGTGAACTATTCAACGAAACATCATCGTTATGGGCATTCGGAGCCGAAGTTCCACTAGTGTACCCTTTATGACTGCACGACACTAAGCTTTAGGCCTCGCCTAGGCCGTTAACACTGGCAGCCGACTGTTGATGACTTGACTGGCAACAACATGTTGCCTGGTCGGACGAGTCTCGTTTCACATTATATCGAGCGAGTAGACGTGCACGGATGTGGAGACAACCTCATAAATCCACGGACCTTGCATGTCAGCATGGGACTGTTCAAGCTGGAGCAGGCGTATAGGGCGTGTGCAGTTGGAGTGATATGGGACCCCTGGTACGTCTACATACGACTCTGACAGGTGACATGTTCGTAAGCATCCTGTCTGAACACCAGCATCCATTCGTGTCGATTGTGCACTCCAACAGACGATGCAGGATGATGCGACACCCCACACGTCGAGAATTGCTACAGAGTGGCTCCCGAAACTGTCTTCTGAGTTTAAACACTTCCGCTAGTCAGCAAACGCCCCAGACGTGAACATTAGTAACCATATCTGGATTCCCTGTAACGTGCTGTTCAGAAGAGATCTCCACCCCTCATACTCTCACGGATTTATGGACAGCCCTGCAGGATTCAGGGTGTCAAGTCCGTCCAGCACTACTTCAGACATAGTCGAGTCCACGCCAGGTAGTGTTGCGGCACCTCTGCGTACTCTCGGGGTCCCGACACGATATCAGGCAGGTGTGCCAGTTTCTTTGGCTCTTCAGTGTAGAAGCTATGGCACGAAATTCTCCCTCCGAACAGGCGTCGGAAGGCCCAACGGTACCGACCAACCACCCTGCCATCCTCAACCGATAGGTGTCACTGGATGCGGATATGGAGCGGCATGTAGTCGGCGCACCACTCTCGGTGCCGGTGTCAGTTTTCGCGACCGGAGCCGCTACTTCTCAATGAAGCAGCTGATCAATTGGCCTGAAAAGATCTGAGTGCACCCCGCTTACCAAATGGCTCAAATGGCTCTGAGCACTATGGGACTTAACTTCTGAGATCATCAGTCCCCTAGGACTTAGAACAACTTAAACCTAACTAACCTAAGGACATCACACACATCCATGTCCGAGGCAGGATTCGAGCCTGCGACCGTAGCGGTTGCGCGGTGCTAGACTGTAGCGCCTAGAACCGCTCGGCTACCCCGGCAGGCCCCGCTTACCAACAGCGCTCCGCAGACCCGGAGGTCACCCATCCAAGTGCTAGCAAAATCAACAGTTCTTAACTTCGGTGATCTGACGGAAGCTGGTGTTGACAGTGCGGCAAAGCCGTTGGCTCTATGACAGGAAGAGCGAGACTAAAATGATACGTCTTGCCTCCGCATGCGATCACCCTTATATTGGGCATCTCACAGAATTTTCTCGTTGCAGGCCACCTTAATTTTAAAATCTTCCTGACACGAACACTACCTAAGTGACTAAAACGGCAAACTAAAACTAACGAGCAGATGGTTTTGGCTTAGGTATGGTTGTAGATGTAATCTTCTTTAGTAGTAGAAATAGCTATAGTAATGGGAAATAGTATTGAGTTACCTATAATAGTGCATTTTGTACCATTAGTAGCCGAAGTACAGCAAAAAAATTTGACTCTCGACAGTAATAATTTGAGTAAGAACGAATACAGCCTTCGTTTACTGTGCAGGTAACAGTTACAACGAAATCACTAGATAAATGTTTGAGGAACATTCCGCGGACGTGAAATAACTTGTCTTCATTGCTACGGAACACATCTGAGACGCGACAGTACTAGTGTTACACACCTTGCATACAGGCGACCACGGTTCACCATGTTTACACAACGCATTCACTTTGCTTTGAGGACCATGCCGAGTCTCACAGTCGGTGCAGTAAGGGCGGAAAGTGGCACTTTGGTGTCTCTAATGCAGCTTCTGATATGCGTGTAAAGAGTCCGGTGATCGGAGAATTTTGTGCAACTTTGCGAAACAACGGCCGTGAGCCAGCGACGTATCAGCTGAAGCCATTGAATTATAACACCTTCAAAACGCTCAGAAAGCCTGTTATTCGATTAGATTGAGGTTAAAAGCTGAGTAAACAACAGCAAGTTAATTTATTATGATCCTAGAACTGTGAACCCCCATTAATCCGTGGGCGGCGCTGTTTCTGCACCTGGTGCATCCACTCACGACATGATTGCTTCCTTTAATTCCAGAGGGTAGGGCGCACGGGCTGCTTTCAGGCGCCCAAATAATTCATGCTTTACTTTGCGTGTTCTCCAGTACTCCGCTCCATTAGCCCTGCGCTTGCAGGACGCCCCTTTTGTCGCCCCTGCTTGCTGCTCTTTGCGGAGGACATCTGCGCCCTTGCCCTAGCTGAGTAATAGCAGTACTTGTAGATTAACATCATTTCTATACAAGTGACAAACAGAGCGATGTTTCAAGAATGTCTACGCCTAACCTAGCATTTCGGCCTTTTAAACTGTCTTTATAAGACTTTCTTGCAGTTCTTACAATACACTTAATGACATTCTGTTCGTAGTTAAATCGAACGTTATACTATCAGACGCTGAAAGATTTTTACTCTCAAAAATGTTGTTATTTTTAATCTAGTCTCCTGTTAGCTCAGTGCCCTTTTCACATCTGCCACCCCCCCTCCCCCTCCCGGACGTCTGTGTCTGCAGAACAGCCATCTACAGTTGGCACAGATTCTTCAATAAACACAAAACGTTTGAAAGTAAAATTTCCTTTAAATATGACGGCAGGTGGAAGACATGCCAAATACGGTGCTGAGTCTGACATTTCCAACAATTCGTATCAAATCCGTTACTTTTCCTACCATCGAAACAACTTTGTGAGTAAGAAAATTGCACCAGTGATGTGTGATTTTTTTTTTCCTTTACTATTCAGCTCACTTATCACATTTTTTTCATGTAATTGACTCACATGACTTGCTTAGCATTCACCAGTTATTAATTTATCCTTTTAAAGTTAACTAGTATGACACTTATCATAGCCGGCCGCTGTGACCGAGCGGTTCTAGCCCTTCAGTCCGGAATCGCGCTGCTGCTACGGTCGCAGGTTCGAATCCTGCCTCGAGCATGGATGTGTGTGATGTCCTTGGGTTAGTTAGGTATAAGTAGTTCTAAGTCTAGGGGACTGATGACGTCAGATGTTAAGTCCCACAGTGCTCAGAGCCACACTTACCATAAACTTTCTGTCGGGAGAAACATACTTTATTGTGCTGGTCTACCGGCTTATGCCCATTGCTATGCTTTCGCCTTCGTTACTGGTGTCAAATGGAGGATCCACGTTTTCTCCATGACAGAAAGTCTGTTGGATTCATTTAAAAGTGTCCAAAAATTGCTGATGTACTTATTTTGAATTTTCTTTCGGTTGGCATTGAATAAATGTGGCACTCCTCTTGCACAAAGCTTTCTCGTATGTAATTATTCATATGAAATGTACCGCACAGTTTTTTCTGCTATGTCTGTCACTGAAACACACATTGACAAGCACCACACCATAGGTACGCATACGTGCATAAATACGTGCCATTATACACACTACTTTTAAATTTGTCTTCGGCGGTACATAACATTGACCCAGAAGTAAATTAAAATAGTTTCAATCCCCCACTTAGGACTAAAGTTTTTGGGGATTTCCGCTGATTGCCAGACGAATTCTGGAACTGCAGGTGCCCTAAATATTTCCATTCGGATCCCCTATCACCTACACCTAGCCTACTTGTATACTGGATGGAAAGAACCGTTTTGTTATAATTGTCCCAGACCCCAGACAACGCGCTTCACTCCTTGGAGTGGAGAATGTAAAGTGCCAAAAAACAAGTGTCTGTGTCGTCAAATATTTCATATCCGCGATTTGTTTGAAGGGAAAACTTTCAGTGCATCGCTCAGAAATACGCTGCGCCATGTCATACCGCGAAAATCGATAAGACGGGGTTCGACGAACATCAGATTAGCGTGCTGCCTTGGTCTGGCAAAAGTTCCGACCTCAGACCAATTGAGAACTTGTAGTCAAGGCTTAAAGTCATACGTCACGATGGAAACCCTGTAACAAGAAGGAGCTCCTAGAGGCCATCGGCAACTCGTGGTTCACAGTGATCAAACCAGAAGAACCTCGATTTAGTGGACTCGATGTCGCGCAGTGATTAAATCAATAGGTTATCACACAAAATATATTGCAATAACTTACGTGCTAAGTAATTCGTTGAAATGTGGTTATTCTTTGATTTTTTAAATTGTTAATTAAATTTTTATATTTCAATTTTAATTTTCAAATAGTAGTCATTAAAGCATAGTTTCTGCAAATTTGTGGTGATTTGTATTGTACATTTCATCTAAAATAACCTCCTGAATGCAATAGCCAAGCGCCCACAATTAATGCCACTACTGTATATCTCATTCCCACACGAGCTAGAGCTAGGGAAAACACACTATGACACAACTATTAAACCCAGCCGGCCGAAGTGGCCGTGCGGTTAAAGGCGCTGCAGTCTGGAACCGCAAGACCGCTACGGTCGCAGGTTCGAATCCTGCCTCGGGCATGGATGTTTGTGATGTCCTTAGGTTAGTTAGGTTTAACTAGTTCTAAGTTCTAGGGGACTAATGACCTCAGCAGTTGAGTCCCATAGTGCTCAGAGCCATTTTTTATTAAACCCAAAGTGCAAGGTATACGAGACAGACAACATGTTCTCAAATGAAAAAGAATGTAATTATTCCAATTCAAAACAGGCAAGAACAGACAGGTAGGAATTTTTTATAACCATCAGTTTACTAAGTTATGATTGCAAAAAACCTAACGCGACTTATTTAGAGGATGAAAAAACTATCAGAAGACCAAGATGGGTTCCAGAGAAATGTAAGAACAAGAGCGGCTGTATTGACTCAGTATGATTCTATGACTTATACCACAGACTGAAAATAGGCAGACATACATTGATAGCATTTGTTGATTTAGAAAAAGTTTTCGTTAATGACTACTGAGATAACCTTACTGAAATTCTGAAGTGTATCTACCCTTCTATAAAAAACAGAAGCGAAGAACATGAAATGGGAGTAATGAGGAAGACTCGTGCACATTTCTTTTCGGATATTTTAAAATTTTTTGGTCAGGCTTATTTTGTTTAAAATTGATTGGTCTTAAACACGATTATTAAAGTATAACTTGGTATACATACATGCAACTCAACATTATATTTAAGAGTGCAAAACAATTTTATATAGGCTCAAGTCGAGGTGTAAACGTACTCGTGGTGTGCGGTAGGTTTACTCACCTATGGGCGCACGTTTAGCCATCTCATACAACATAATAATAAGTATACAAAACACAATGGCAGTAAACAAAATTGCGGCTTTAATTACAACAATAATTGTGGTAAAATATAAAATTGTCACTGGTAGTAAACAAACATTTGGCGAAATTTGGTTCAAATCAAATGGCACTTAGCACTATGGGACTTAACATCTATGGTCATCAGTCCCCTAGAACTTAGAACTACTTAAACCTAACTAACCTAAGGACATCACACAACACCCAGTTATCACGAGGCAGGGAAGAGGCGAAATTTCACCTCTTAGCATAACAAGGCCTACATACAAGTTTTACTGTTAATTAAAGGCCTATTCATCAACATTGTCCAAGTTCCAATTTACGCCTGTGGCACTATCGTCTTCAGTCCACCTTTTACATCTAAGGCACTGCACCTATTCTTGATTTCTTTTTGACTGGTCGTACCTTTTCAAGCGATAAGTAGAAAGGCATTATTCATCCTCTTGACCAGAATGCTGCAGATAATAAGGGAAAGGAAGAAGAACTGGATGGGAAATTCGTTGAGACGGGAGTGCTTGCTAACAGATGACAGATGCTTTGGAAGAACTGTTTTTTGGGAGGAAATCGAGAGGAAGAGGGAATACAAGATGATAGACGACATAAAGGGAAGCGGAGATTAGGCAAACCTGAAGGGGATGGCAGCTTTTCTTAGCAGTTTCGTCATTTATTCTCCTGTGACTTCATTTTTTAGAGTGCGTTTTCAACTGCTGTTGTCTTAAAATTTCCTCGACTCTTGTATCAATTGCCGACCTGAGTGGCCGAGCGGTTCTAGGCGCTACAGTCTGGAACCGCGCGACCGCTACGGTCGCAGGTTCGAATCCTGCCTCGGGCATGGATGTGTGTGATGTCCTTAGGTTAGTTACGTTTAAGTAGTTCTAAGTTCTAGGGGACTGATGACCACAGCAGTTAAGTCCCATAGTGCTCAGAGCCATTTGAACCATTTTTGTTGTATCAATTAGGATGACAATCCAAAATAGTGCGTAAATATGACCCAACGAAACTGCGTAAACGTGCCCCATCACCATCATCGGATTAGTAAATTTGAGACTTTCAAAATATACAGATGCACCTCTAATGTAGAATAATCTTCTATAAACAGACATACATCTGTCTATTCTCAATTCTGAAACGTATGCTCTGTAGGAGCTTCGATATTTGAGTAACAAACTTTACTCTTCGTGGACAAAAACACAAAATGTTCTTCGCGGCGAGACGTTATCCAGCTGGTGTCGTGCATTTTGTGATTGCCGCCGGTAGATGGTAGTACTAATCTTTCATTGTCGGTAGTGCTCAAGCAAGAATGGTTCCCGAGAATAGTGCCCTGTGTAAACGTGCCAATGTGTCATCTACTCGAGAAGGGGGCGGACAGAGCAGGGCCTATCCGTGATGTTATTCAGTCTGACACTAAGTTGTAAAGGACACCAAAGAGAAACTTGGAAAGGAAATTAAAACTCGAGGAGAAGATATAATAACTTCAAGTTTTGCCGATGACAATGTAATTTTGACACGGACGGCAGAGGACTTAGGTGAAAAGTTGTGCTGAAGAGCAATTAAATATGGTCGAACTCAGCCAGGTGACGCTGATAGGATTAGGAACTGCTGCACTAGAACTAGTAGATGAGTTTTGGTATGTGGGCGGCGAAATAACTGCCGACGGCCAACGTAAAGCGGATGAAAAAATTGCGGACTGTCAGTAGCAACAAAAGCATTTGAAGTATTTTCTACATCTACATCTACATGACTACTCTGCAATTCACATTTAAGTGCCTGGCAGAGGGTTCGTCGAACCACAATCATACTATCTCTCTACCATTCCACTCCCGAACAACGCGCGGGAAAAACGAACACCTAAACCTTTCTGTTCGAGCTCTGATCTCTCTTATTTTATTTTGATGACCATTCCTACCTATGTAGATTGGGCTCAACAAAATATTTTCGCATTCGAAAGAGAAAGTTGGTGACTGAAATTTCGTAAATAGATCTCGCCGCGACGAAAAACGTCTTTGCTGTAATGACTTCCATCCCAATTCGCGTATCATATCTGCCACACTCTCTCCCCTATTACGTGATAATACAAAACGAGCTGCCCTTTTTTGCACCCTTTCGATGTCCTCCGTCAATCCCACCTGGTAAGGATCCCACACCGTGCAGCAATATTCTAACAGAGGACGAACGAGTGTAGTGTAAGCTGTCTCTTTAGTGGACTTGTTGCGTCTTCTAAGTGTCCTGCCAATGAAACGCAACCTGTGGCTCGCCTTCCCCACAATATTATCTATGTGGTCTTTCCAACTGAAGTTGTTCGTAATTTTAACACCCAGGTACTTAGTTGAATTGACAGCCTTGAGAATTGTACTATTTATCGAGTAATCGCATTCCAACGGATTTCTTTTGGAACTCATGTGGATGACCTCACACTTTTCGTTATTTAGCGTCAACTGCCACCTGCCACACCATACAGCAATCTTTTCTAAATCGCTTTGCAACTGATACTGGTCTTCGGATGACCTTACTAGACGGTAAATTACAGCATCATCTGCGAACAACCTAAGAGAACTGCTCAGATTGTCACCCAGGTCATTTATATAGATCAGGAACAGCAGAAGTCCCAGGACGCTTCCCTGGGGAACACCTGATATCACTTCAGTTTTACTCGATGATTTGCCGTCTATTACTATGAACTGCGACCTTCCTGACAGGAAATCACGAATCCAGTCGCACAACTGAGACGATACCCCATAGGCCCGCAGCTTGATTAGAAGTCGCTGTTTGCATCAGGTGTTTGTCCGGACTGTAACCTTGTACGGATGTAAAAGCGATTTCCCGGATTGTAGCTTTGTACGAATGTGAAAGACGGATGATAAACGGTACAGATAAGAAGAGAATAGAAGCTTTTAATATGTCGTGCTACTGACAAATGCTGAAGATTAGATGGATAGATCGGGTAGGTGAAGAGAAGAGAAATTTACGGCCTCAGTAGGTGTGAGTGTGCTGGCAGACAGTGGAGCAGCAGCCGCTAGGTGCGCCACTTTCCAGCAGGCGGCAGCGCCTGGCGGGTTGATCCCATTTACGCGCCGCGCCGCCACTCTCTTTGCATAATGGCTGCAGCGGCGGTGAACTCCGTCGCTGGAAGCCCACGGGCGCTCTTCCGCGTGGAACTCTGTCCTTCCGCGCCACTCCGCCACTGTCGACTCCTCGCAACCTCTGCGGCCCCTATAATCACGCCGCAGCGGCCCTATCGTCACTGATCTATCACGGCAGACAGGGCCCCAGGTTGCCCATTGCTCGTAATGGGTTGGCACTTTGAGAAAGCGTAGGGCAGGGCTGGGAACCCAGGACACAGCCGCACGTGTCCCTGCTCAGTGGCCGGCTGCAGCTAATGGTGACATCGCGGCGCGCCTAAGCTGTAGCACTGTCTTGGCTACCTACGGATGGCTGTTACACCGGCCGTCACGAAACTAGGCACCTCAAGTTCATCTCACCCTCTTACAGCATCGCCAGTTACGATAATTTCAAAAGTTCGTAAAAATTCCGAAAAAAATATTAGATATATTTTTAGTCTAGAATATGATGCAGTTATTTCCACAAGAGAAATTTTGCCAGATGCTACGAAACAAAATAAAAACTAAAGTAACAAGAAATTTTGAAGAAAAATAATTTTTTACTTCAACCTGTTGATAAAACGGAACTACTGACTTAATTAGACTGAAAAAATGTATGAATAATCTGAACGTTTATGAATGCGTGTGATACATGTTTTATCGTGGAATCATGAAAGTACTCCGACATAAAAAATAAAATACCGTAAGAGGTGTGAAACTATTCCTACTGTGCAAGGAAAAATGTCGTCACTGATGACCTTCATTGGATCTTGTACAAACTTTCAGAGAGAAAGTAACTGACAAAATTGTAAAATTAATGTTGGTAGCATCTGAGACTTCATTATTGTATCGTGTCAGCTATGAACGTGTTTTATTTGCGAGAGACTCCGTGGGCGGCAGTGTTCGAGCAATTGCTCACCGCCGCCAAGCTTTTTGTTCCGACGACTCGCCGTAATACCATCGAGAATGTTCGCTACCTTCCTAAAACTTCTTGTCAAGCAGCCCTTACTGACTTTTCGTCACTGCATCCATCACCCAAATCGCAGAATACACTACAGAAATTTATCTGTAGGTACTTTCAGGCCATTAATTCCATTAAAGTCAAGCAAAATACATTTATGGTGATGGTTTTTTGAATCGAAAGCTTTATCGAAGTGTACTACGTCCTTGCAGCTGCAGTGTCTCTGAATCCCATGAAAAATTTTTGTCCAACGTTACATTTCGTGAATCAAAAAGGAAGTGAGCAAAGAAGACAAATAACGGAGGTCTCTGAGCTAGAATAATTAATTTTTTCACCATGATCACCCTATATTTTTCTAGTCCTCTCGTCGGACGAGCCTCGGAAGTACAGTTCTATGCAGTAACCTTTCGTCAAAATCGTCAAAATTCCGTATATTTTTATTTTCATCCTTTTCGTCCAGAATAAAAACACATGTTCAACTCTAGGGAGTCTGCCGACGTAACTGTACTCTCAATATGGGATACAGTCGATTCCGATATACTACAAGATTTGTTGCCATTTTGTGAAACTGTGAACAATTTATATTGTTCCTTGTTTCTTCACTGTTAGCCAGATCAGTAAAATAAGTTTAGTACATTCGATACCACAATTTTAGATTCTTTTCGAATGTCTTTTCGCCCTTGCTTCTGTATTTCGCTCACTACCACACACACGTCAATGCACCATCCCACGTGAGACTGAATCCACACGTCAACACACGATATCGGTTGAAAACACAGGAAATTGAGGTGGCAGTGATGACCTAATGCACTGACGACAGCGTGGCAACAAGGCTATGAGGCGGGCAAATGACAGTGCTTAGCGCATGTGTCCTGCAGGCAGCGGTTGTGACTTTGAGGTGTCTAATTTCGTGACGTCCGCTTAGTTTACAAGCATCGTGTGTTACCAGGTATGACTTAAGACTTTGAGACAAGGACTTTTAATGCAAACCATTCAAAAGCTGGGGATTGCTAAGCTAGTAACGGAGAGATGGCAATTGGAAATTATTGTAAGAGACAGGAGACGTTCTCTTTGTCAAGTTTGCTGGTTTCTAGGATACAAGAAAGTAATCGGAAGTGGAATGTCGGAAAGTGGGTAAATAACATGAAGAAGTACGCAGTAGCAACTTAGATGTCTAAGGTTGACTACCGTAATGCATGGTGGAATCTGAAAGATGCATTTTAGAGCCTCTGGTGTCAACTGACTGATTTATGTTTATGTTTACATGGACCACCCCTGACAGGTAGATCACTTGTGTTGCGTTTTGCCCATTAGGCTCGTATAGGGTGCCTAAGGGATGCTGCGTTCTCAGAATGCTACACAACAATTCAAGCAGAAAACATTAGTAGTTTTATTTCTATAAAGCAGAGTTGACAATACTTAACATGAATGTACAAAATGTGGTCGCAAGCGAGGGGCGACTAGCAATATAATTCAGAAACCTTGGCTGTATGCAATGTTCCTGCAAGGTGACACACGTCACTAATACTGCTCTGCGAATCCTGTCCACTAATGTCCGCAGCTGAGCACTAATCTCCGGTCAAGACTGGCACGAGCGGCGCTTATATTCACTTCTTGCAGATGGCGCTTCTGCCGTGGTACGGACCGATCGAGGTGGCGCAGTGGTTAGACACTGGACTCGCATTCGGGAGGACGACGGTTCAATCCCGCGTCCGGCCATCCTGATTTAGGTTTTCCGTGATTTTCCCTAAATCGCTCCAGGCAAATGCCGGGATGGTTCCTTTCAAAGGGCACGGCCGACTTCCTTCCCCGTCCTTCCCTTATCCGATGAGACCGATGACCTCGCTGTCTGGTCTCCTTCCCCAAAACAACCAACCAACCGTGGTACGGTCCCTGCCAGCGGGCTATTATCTGACGTCGTCGCACCGCCTCCTCTGGTCTTGCGTTCTTCCTCTTCGTTATGGCGTATACTCGGCAGGAGTGATCTCTGCAAGAAGTGAATATAAGCGCCCCTCCTGCCAGTCTTGGCCGGAGATTAGTGCTCAGTTGCAGACATTAGTGGACAGGAGTCGCAGAGCAGTATTAGTGACGTGTGGTTACGCCAGAACATCCCCCACCCCCACCCCCACCGCCCCACAACAAAACGACGGACCGTCGTCACGTAGGGAGTGCGACCGCGGCGAGGGAGGCAGGAGAGAGGGCGCATCGTCGGGCAGGAAGCTGGGGCTGCAGGGGACGTCACTCTTCCGGCCGCACCCCGCCATCCGGCTTGCGCTCTGGCGGAACGTCCCCCGGAATACGACCAGAACGGTACGTATCCACCTACCGCTGCCACGAACCAGATGAAGAAGGCGGCGACTGCTGCGTTGTGGGCGGGTCCAGCTCCAACGGTTGGACGAGAGGAGGCCGAGGCGTGAAAGCTCTGTCTCCATGGGGACGTCCCGCGGTGTCGTGATGACATCCTCTGGCAGCTGCATGGCCGCACTGGACCCGTGAATCTGACACTGAGAGATCATCGTGTACATGACAGAGGCAAAATTGATTGTAGGCCATCGGAACCCGAAAGAAGATACATGCAAGCGCCGACGGACAATCTCGCCTCGCGCCCACCGTCTGCTGCCGCTAAAAACCCTGTGAAAGACAGTATCATGAGGCGCGAAGCGATACTTGCGGCCTTCCTTCGGCGTCGGATGCTGAGGATGGTGGACCAGGCGGAGCAGTGTGCGATGGCGTTGGCCGTGAAGCAATTCCGCCGGCGATGGTCCATCTCGTGGGTACGGACGATATGAGGCGAGTAACAGTTGCAATGCTTACTTGATCCCTTGTATGTGCGGAGCGAAGCTTGGCCATCTGCTGCTTGAATGTTCTGACAAAACGTTCCCCTTCGCCGTTTGACGGTGGATGGAAAGGTGCACTAGTGAGACGCTGTATGCCATTGCGTTCACAGAATGTTTCAAGTTCGTTTGATTTGAAGTGATAATCTGTTGTCTGACACTATTACTTGAGGTAAGTATTCGAGGCAACGAATCGATGACAACGCCTGAATTGTGCTACGTGATGTCGTCGAGTTCATTGCCACAGCAAAAGGAAACTTGCTGTATGAGTCAACCACAATCAACCATCGACTGTTCCAAAATGGCCCCGCAAAAATCTATGCACACACGTTGCCATGACGATTGCGACTTAGGCCAAGCAGAGAAGTTTCGTGGCGGAGCTGACTGATTTTCCGCACATGCGTGACACTGTGGCGTCATATGTTCTATTTGTGCGGTCATACCCCGCCAAGTACAGTGTCGACGCGCTAACTGTTTCGTTCGCAGTATCCCCCAGTGTCCTTGGTGAAATGACTGCATCACTTCTTATCAACGCACGTGACTGTCCACTGTCATTCTCAACAAGAATTACACATTTCTGTGCAGTGAGGTTATGCCGACGTGCGAAGTATCGGCGCACGACAGAGTTCTTTATGCTATTCAAAGAACGAGGCCAAGATGTGCGTATATGTGTCAGCAAAATGTTCAAATCTGCATCATCTTCCGTGGCCTGTGAAATTTTCTTATAGTCAGCGGAAAAGATTGAAGCAATTCAACAAGACGCAGCAGAAGCGTCAAAGATCGTCTTAGAGCCAATCGGAAGACGTGAAAGCGCGTCCGCATTACCATATTGAGCTGTTCAAATAGTACAAAAGGCTTTAAGCACTATGGGAACTAACATCTGAGGTCATCAGTCCTCTAGACTTAGAACTACGTAAACCTAAGGACAGCACACACATCCATGACCGAGGCAGTATTCCAACCTGCTGCCGTAGGAGCGCCTGCAACCGCTCAGCCTGACAGCGGCCAGCTGTTGAGCTGCCCGACGATACACAATCTCGTACTAGCATTGAGACAACAAATCCCATCTTTGCAATTTTTGGGCAGTTCGTACAGGAACCGATTTCATTGGATGAAACAAGGATTGCAAAGGCTTGTGATCCGTTAATAAGCAGAATTTTCTGCCATACAAATAGTGGTAGCATTTGGTGCCGCGGTACACAATAGCCAAAGCCTCTTTTTCAGTCTGTGAATAGCTTTGGACAGCAGTTTTGATGCGAAAGCAATAGGTCTGTCCTTATACTAATTCTGTGCGAAAGCACTGCACCGTTCCCGTAAGAGGAAGCGTCAACTTCCAATACAACTGGTTTGTCAGGATCAAAGTGAACTAAGCATCGATCACTGAGCAATGCATCTTTAAGTTTCTGAAGAGTTACATGACACTCGTCTGTCCAAACAAAGGGGATATTCTTGCTACGCAAGCGATGCAATGGAGCTGCGACTTGCTCAGCGTTCGATATGAACCGAATATAATAGTTCATTTTCCCTAAAACTGACCGCAATTCTGTAATGTTGCGAGGAACTGGCAAATGTCGTGTGGCTACCTAATGTTTCTGAAGAGGATGTACACCATGACTGTTTATGACATGACCAAAACGCTGCAACTCACATTTAAAAAAAAATGCATTTGTCCGGTCTACACTTTAGTCCTGCAACAGATAACACACGAAACAAAGCAATTAAATATGCAATAAGTTCTTCAGATGTACGACGTGCTACGACAATATCGTCCAAATAGTTCGAACAGTTTGGCAACTGTGCAGTCAGCTGTTCCAAATACCACCGAAAAATGGCTGGTGCGGAAGCACTGCCAAAAGGCAAACGCAAGTATTTAAACAAGTCGAAGTGAGTATTCACTACACACACTTTGAGATTCTTCATCGAGCGATATTTGAAAAGTAGCGTCCAGCGCCTAATTTGTCCATGAGATCTTCTGGGCGTGGTAATGGACAAGTATCAATGATAGTTTATGGGTTCACTGTAGACTTAGGCAACACGGAGGCGAATGTAACCTGAAGGTTTGGGGAGCAAAACCAGTGGACTTGCCCATTGAGTAGCTGATATGGGCGCAGTAATTCCGCTATCTTGCAATTCTTTAAGTTCAGCAGCGACTTTGTCCCATACTGCAGTGGGAACAGTTCTGGCTCGGCAAAATTTCGACTGAGCATTGTCTTTTGGCGTAATATGTGCAAAAAAATTGTTAGCTTTGCATAAACCTTCAGAAAAGAGTTCCAGGAATTCTTTTAGCAAGCTATCTACACTGTCTTTTGCATTGAATGTGGACACTGACAAGACATTGTCCTGAATGGTAAAGCAAAAAAAAAAAAAATCAAGACCATATATGTTCTCACACTCGCGTGATTTTAGTACTGTAAAAGTCACTGTTCGTGCGTGCAAGTGATACATGGCAGGTAAAGTACATTTTCCGAAAACGGGAATGTCTTGTCCATTACAAGCCGTCAGTTGCGTGCTAGTTTTAGGCAGGTGTGGAGAGCCTAACAGTTCATATGTGTGATTGAGCAATGTGTCAGAGGCACCCATGCCCAGCTGAAATTTCACACATTCCCCACAAATACGTAAATGAACAAAAAGTTTGTTTGACTGACATATCACAGAGGAGACTGCATGTTTGCTAGTAGCAGACTTTGAATATACTGCATTAATCACTTGGGCCTTGTGACTACATTTTTGTGTGTGGGCCGACTTCTTGTATCTGTTCCGTTGCAAACATACGGATTGTACATGTCCTTTCCTACCGCAGGCGTAACGCTGAGCCTGTCTGTAAGGGTAGCCTTGGCGTTTGTGCCATGAATAACACCTCGGGTAAGACTTAATTCTGGTCGCCTGTGTAGCCGTCTGTTTAGCGAACTGCTTACATGGCGTGGAACGTTGTTTACTCGGCGTGGCTAGCGCACACCGCCGGTGCGGAATGGTGCGATCACAAACGAGAGACTCTACCCGGCATATAGCTGGCTGCTCAAACGTATGAGCCGACAGGGCACTGGAATTGTGCTAGTCTAGTATTTGCACTACCTGCTGAAATGGTCGATCGGAGTTTTGGAAAATCTGCTCTCTGAGTTTGACATTAGATACTTTGTACGCGATTGCATCATGCAACAAAACATCTCAATATAAAGCACTGCAAGCCCATTTGAATTTTCATTTCCTTGTCATTCCCTGCAAATCTGTTATCCACTCGTGATAAGTTTGTTCTGGCCGTTTTTTGTAATTAAAGAATTGATACATAGCTGCTACCACATTCATTCGTTGGTCTTAATAGTTAGGGACTGTACTACCTGTTCATACAACAGTTCACTCGGAGTAGTGTTAGGAAAGCGTTTTTGAAATAATCTGAACACTGCACTTCCTACCATGGATAATATATATGGAATTTGCGCAGAACCTGGCACACTGTGGGCTATGAGATGCGATTCGAACTGCGACAACCACTCGAGCCTTTCTTTGGCTTGTTCACAATATTATCGGATAGGCGGTATAGCAGCTGTAGTGAGCGGTGCTCGTTCCCTCGGGCGCACAGCATTGCAGCATTGGCCAGCAGCTGCTGCACCGTGTTGTGCAGATATTTGCTGTGTCTGAAACTGAAACATCTGCATTAGTTGTGTGGCATCTAACGCTTGCTGCTGTGGCGCCTGAGTGGGGCGGGACAGGTGGAAGAAACAAATGCAATAAACAGACAAAAATATGTTCAAATAAATTTTCTGCTATGTCCAACTGAAAATACGATGTAGCAAAAACAGCAAGAAATCGTTAAAGCAATATGCGCCCCTGCAAAGGAAAGACAAGAGAAAATTAAGGCGCCAGCAACAAAAACACAAAAAAGTCGGTGGCCATCAGACAGGGGGTTTGTTTGCGACACCTCATCACCAGTTGTTGGGTCTTGCCCACTCGTCGCGTATGGGGTGCCTAAATAATGCTGCTTTCTCGGAATGCTGTACAACAATGAAAGCAAAAGACATTAGTAGTATTATTTCTATAAAGTAGAATTGACAAAACTTAACTTGAATGTACAAAATGTTGTCGCGAGGGGCGACATGCAATATAATTCCAAGTCCTTGGCTAAATGCAATGTTCCTGCAAGTTGACACAGGTCACTAATACTGCTTTACGAATCCTGTCCACTAATGTCCAGACGAAGCTGGCAGGAGCGGCGCTTATCAGGAAGGCGGCTTCGAACGTGGTCAGTTGACTGGGTATCACTTGTATCATACGTCTGTATGTGAGATTTCCACACTCCTAAACATCCCTATGTCCACCGTTGTAATGTTGTAGCTTTAATTTGTTCTGATTACGGTGCTGATATTCAATAAAAGCGGGTTAAAAGCTGTGAGCTGTCTGGGGAAGTTAACCTTACATTACTGAGCAACTGTTTCACCAGGTATCCAGTCTAGCTTACCAAATTCCCCACCAGACTAACATTAATTATAATCTTTTAATAGTCATATGACAACCGGTGATATATATATATATATATATATATATATATATATATATATATATATATATATATATATATATATAAGAGAATTTAAATAAAAAGAAATAAATCAGTTTATATTTGGAAATTTATTTTAACATTGATCATTGAAATTTCAGCATCTTAAACCGGTGCCTTATTTAGGATTGTGGTCCGCAGCTCGTGGTCGTGCGGTAGCGTTCTCGCTTCCCGCGCCCGGGTTCCCGGGTTCGATTCCCGGCGGGGTCAGGGATTTTCTCTGCCTCGTGATGACTGGGTGTTGTGTGATGTCCATAGGTTAGTTAGGTTTAAGTAGTTCTAAGTTCTAGGGGACTGATGACCATAGATGTTAAGTTCCATAGTGCTCACAGCCATTTGAGCCATTTCCTAAATTCGTGCTGATTGGCCATAGTGCTCAGAGCCATTTGAACCATTTAGGATTGTGAAAACGTGAGACTGTAATCTTACGGAACTCGTCAAATATGGAGCCAAGATTGGGAGACTGCATACAACACTGCATTCATAAAATAACACACGAAGAACGTTGAAACATATGCAAGAGGAAATTAACCACAACCAACCGATTCAATTTTCACCCATAGAAGTTACGTTCGTAGCACAATCCTCTCCGTCATGTAATTACCACACACTGGTATACTACATTCATACTAACTCTCTGTGTAATCTTCCCGAAAGGAATAGCTGAGGGCTACTTTGATGATTACACTACATGTTTCACGTGGTCAACTTGGTTTACACAAAGAGTGTAACTCCACAATAATTTTGATAATTAAAATAAATTAGATCGAAAAACAATTTACAAAAGAAAAACCTCGAACTGGTTACTATCGTCTTACTATTAACCTGATGGGTCAAACAATTGTATAAGCACGTGGTACTGGTCTCACAAAGTACACCCCACGTGGGTTGAACATAAAGAAAAGTTGCTATGTTGAAAAATATTGTCAAGACGAGACGTTATAATCTCACGCACATTCGCATTGAAGATTGATGATGCTAGTTAGAGTTACTGATCAACACGTGGTTCCACTTTACTCACAAAGTAGTGACAAAGCAACTACCGGAATATATTCTGAACTTCACACTCGAATTACACTGCGTTGCAATTTAAGATAACATTAGATATTTTAGAGCTAAACCTGAAATAAAGGTGATTAAATTTTCAGTTAGGCTGATCTTAAGAAATCCATTGTCCTACGGACTTAGCAGACATGCGCTTAGCCGGAGATCTTACCACTTCAGACGATCGCCACGGACAGACTGCCGTGGTTCCTACCTGAGGGGTGCCTCACAAATACAAACGGAAGTGGCCAGAGAGGCAGCTTCCTATACCAACATGACAAGGGACGGGCAGGACCATACTAAGGACAGAAACCTCTCTGCTTTTAGAAAGCGTAGCTACCTGTTCCGACGTTGGTCCTACTGTTCTCTAGCAGACAAGCTTGTCTGCTACCCTCAAGCGTGCAACTAGAAATGCATTTTCTCATTCATCCTCTCACACAGAAGGGATGGGGGATGACAGTATCTTATCATATACAGTATATAAAAGAAAGCGGATGTAGGTTCCGTATGAGACTGTGTGACAAGAATTACATATAAACTGTGTTTTAAAGTGTAGTAGTGTGACAGATCGTTCTTGTTTATGTGTAAAAGTAACACGTTCCACTACTCAGTCTCCTCCCAGATAGTCAGAAACGCCACAGTAAATTTAGAAGAGGAATTTATGCCGTAAATGATAACAGATTTAAGAAATTAACATGAAAGGAATCCAACAGAGACCTTTCACCGTTTCCAAAGTGATAGTGAAGTGGAAACGCGTGAGTTCCACAGAGCGTCCCATTCTGCTCTCTCACGACGTCTAATGACTACTGAGGTCGCGGATATGGAGTACCTGGCAGTAGGTGGCAGCACAGTGGACCTAATATGAAAGACATATGTTTTTGGGGGTGTCCGGATACTTTTGATCACATAGTGTATGTGTGGTGTCACCGCCAGACACCACACTTGCTAGGTGGTAGCTTAAATCGGCCGCGGTCCATTAGTACATGTCGGACCCGCGTGTCGCCACTGTGTGATCGCAGACCGAGCGCCACCACACGGCAGGTCTCGAGAGACGTACGAGAACTCGCCCAGTTGTACGACGACGTTGCTAGCTACTATACGGATGAAGCCTTTGCTCTCATTTGCCGAGAGACAGAATAGCTTTCAGCTAAGTTAATGGCTACGACTTAGCAAGGCGCCATTAGCCTTACATAGTTTGATAGTTATCGTATGAAATGTCTCATCAAGAATGCTGTATTCACAACAAGGATAAATAAAAGTTAAGTATTAGAGGAGCTGCATACTTTTCTTATTAGAATTCACTACTTATCCTGTTCCAGAATTCACGCCCGTCTGCGTTAGATAGCGTGCATTTCGGCCTCCTCTATCTACAAGGTGTTGGCACATTCACCAACACATCAGTATGTCTACGAACCGCTTTGTTCACAACCACAACTTCTCCTGTGAAGTTCATCTAGGGCGGCTTCCTTATGGAGTGCACAAACGATGAATACGCAGATTTGCTATTCTTGCTGGGTATATCTGACAACCAAGTTGCTGCTGCTACCGGTTGTGCGTATGCTGCACGGTCCGTCGGTGTATAGCTGCTGAAGGGAACTACTTTGAAGGGGACAAGATTGTTCTTTGAAAAGAAAATAAAAACTCCGCTAGACAAAAAAAACTATCTCATTCATTTTCTCGCACAGATAGTGTGCTCATCTTTGCAGTTGCCTGTGCAGCAGCCATGTTTCAGTACGTTGTCAGAAACTTGGGCATTAATCCTTGTAACTACTGTTCTCGCAAATTGTTACTTCAAATCAGTCGGCTTGCTCTGGTCGAGAGTCTGCCTTGCAGCAGGTAAAGCATTACATTCCGCCATTACTTTCGTTCAGATATACGCACCTAAAATCGTTAGGTTTGGCTCCGAGTGGGTTGTGCGCGTTCGTCCGAAATTTGGCAGTGGTGTGTTTACCTCTTGCATCGGTATTGGAGCCTGCAGATTCATTAGCATGACCTGCATTACAAGCACATTACCTTGTCGTATTGCAGACACTTCTTGCTCGAGGACTGGCACCCTTCCTTGGGCTGTTTACTTTCCTTATCTGTAAGCGCAGAGATGTCAGACATCTTCGCATTTATCCGCGTTTCTAAGTGGGCAGCCTTCGTTACTCACGCTTGTCTCACCTCGTCCAGATGACCTCTGTCCGTATCGTTTTGATTTCCGTCCTCAATTCGTGCCTAACTTCGGAGATCTGCCGATAAATCTTCTGATTACAAAGTTTCAGGCTCTGCTTTCTTGTCTTTCGAATGGTGGTTTATTCTCATCCCTCTTGGCAATTAACTGAGATGTTTGGTTTTCTAATATCACGAGAAATCGATCCAGTGGGCTCTGTCCTTGCGTATCCCCTAAAGACATGCCTCGTGTACTTCTTCTGTTGCGTGTGTTACACCATCTCAGTTCAGTTGCAGTAATCCAGGGCATTCTAATCAGTGCTTCAGACATTCAGTTCTTACTGTATTTGCCGTTCTTTTCGCTGGCTTTGCGTTTGTAACAGACAGGGTGAATAAAAAATGCCGTATTTGGCGGTCAGAATTCGGTTGCTCATCTCATTTTAAAGACAAAAGCGTATCTAGCGAAACCTAGTCCGGCTAATAGGTTTCATACAAATATGATTTAAAAAACGACGCTCTGGTAGCGCTGTAGCTGCCCGCAGCGTGGGCGAGACCAGGGAGCATGAACTCTGCACTACGAGGACGTATCCCATTAGCTCACCACAGACAGGGTGAATAAAAAATGCCATATTTGGCGGTCAGAATTCGGTTGCTCATCTCATTTTAAAGACAAAAGCGTATCTAGCGAAACCTAGTCCGGCTAATAGGTTTCATACAAATGTGATTTAAAAAACGACGCTCTGGTAGCGCTGCAGCTGCCCGCAGCGTGGGCGAGACCAGGGAGCATGAACTCTGCACTACGAGGACGTATCCCATTAGCTCAGTGAGATCACGTAATGCCATGGGGAACGAATATGCAGACTGGCCAAAGTCCTTTTTTCCAGTTAGAGCAACAAATTGTATCCAATTTAAACCTCCACAATGTAGTATCTTGTGTGTTTTTCCTGATACTATTACCTTTATTTAAACATGAAATAACGTACTTACAAATGTAAGCGATCACATTGTTTAGTCCACTACATAAACGAAGCCAGCAGAAAATAATAGTGGATGTAGTGACATCGTCTGTATCCAGCGAGGTATAAGAAATATAACAGATAGGCTACACTACACTGCACATTATGCTACGCACAATAATTCCATTCTCTACATTTGACGTCCAGAGCTGAAATTTACACGCACGAGCAACGTTCAGTTTAGAGAAGACAGAATGCACACGAGCTATTAGGTCGTGCACTTCAAAGGGTGGAGTATTGTGCACTTGTTCCTTTAAGTTGTCACCACATACCAAAATACGAGGGCAGTTCAATAAGTAATGCAACACATTTTTTTTCTGAAACAGGGGTTGTTTTATTCAGCATTGAAATACACCAGGTTATTCCCCAATCTTTTAGCTACACAACACTATTTTTCAACGTAATCTCCATTCAATGCTACGGCCTTACGCCACCTTGAAATGAGGGCCTGTATGCCTGCGCGGTACCATTCCACTGGTCGATGTCGGAGCCAACGTCGTACTGCATCAATAACTTCTTCATCATCCGCGTAGTGCCTCCCACGGATTGCGTCCTTCATTGGGCCAAACATATGGAAATCCGACGGTGCGAGATCGGAGCTGTAGGGTGCATGAGGAAGAACAGTCCACTGAAGTTTTGTGAGCTCCTCTCGGGTGCGAAGACTTGTGTGAGGTCTTGCGTTGTCATGAAGAAGGAGAAGTTCGTTCTGATTTTTGTGCCTACGAACACGCTGAAGTCGTTTCTTCAATTTCTGAAGAGTAGCACAATACACTTCAGAGTTGATCGTTTGACCATGGGGAAGGACATCGAACAGAATAACCCCTTCAGCGTCCCAGAAGACTGTAACCGTGACTTTACCGGCTGAGGGTATGGCTTTAAACTTTTTCTTGGTAGGGGAGTGGGTGTGGCGCCACTCCATTGATTGCCGTTTTGTTTCAGGTTCGAAGTGATGAACCCATGTTTCATCGCCTGTAACAATCTTTGACAAGAAATTGTCACCCTCAGCCACATGACGAGCAAGCAATTCCGCACAGATGGTTCTCCTTTGCTCTTTATGGTGTTCGGTTAGACAAGGAGGGACCCAGCGGGAACAAACCTTTGAATATCCCAACTGGTGAACAATTGTGACAGCACTACCAACAGAGATGTCAAGTTGAGCACTGAGTTGTTTGATGGTGATCCGTCGATCATCTCGAACGAGTGTGTTCGCACGCTCCGCCATTGCAGGAGTCGCAGCTGTGCACGGCCGGCCCGCACGCGGGAGATCAGACAGTCTTGCTTGACCTTGCGGCGATGATGACACACTCTTTGCCCAACGACTCACCGTGCTTTTGTCCACTGCCAGATCACCGTAGACATTCTGCAAGCGCCTATGAATATCTGAGATTCCCTGGTTTTCCGCCTAAAGAAACTCGATCACTGCCCGTTGTTTGCAACGCACATCCGTTACAGACGCCATTTTAACAGCTCCGTACAGCGCTGCCACCTGTCGGAAGTCAATGAAACTATACGAGACGAAGCGGGAATGTTTGAAAATATTCCACAAGAAATTTCCGGTTTTTTCAACCAAAATTGGCCGAGAAAAAAAATGTGTTGCATTACTTATTGAACTGCCCTCGTATACTGGATTAATGTCACAGGAACGTAGAGTCCATTTCCGTGGGAACACTTCATTTAAACGGGTACGCATATTGATTCCAAAGTGTGGCGGTGCACAATCATGGCGAAACCATAGCTGTCGTCAAACATCAACTGTAACAGTTTCTAATGGATCAGGCAAAGTACTGCAAGAAAACGTACTATTCAGAATCGCATTCAACTTACCTGGTGATAGGTAAGGGCCCAAAGGCAGTCCTCTCACAGTTCCAGCACACAGGGTTATACCAAATCGTGTCGAAAAGCCAAATTCACAAGTGACAGGTGTGTTGTGTTCCGTGCACTAATGGCTGTTCTGGAGCTTGAAAATACTATCACGAGTGAAGCTACTTTCTTCAGTTCATATAACGTTACTTTGTTCGTTATCTTCCACTTGGTACAAAATCCATACAGAACACGTATGTTATCTTCTGGCCGCTGGTGTTGACTTAACGCGTAATGATACGGATGCAGTTCGTCATCGAGCAACACTTCAACAACAGTCTTTGAGATATATGAAACTGGCTTGCAGTACCACGCGTACTTGGGTAAGGTGACTGGTGAACGGATTCAAGAATCGCGTCCTCTGTTTGAGGAGTACATATATTCCTTGGATGACGTCTGTCCATAATGTGTGAACGAAGACTACCGGTTTCCTGAAGGCATTGCTCCAGACGATGGAAAACATTATTATCAGGAGGGCGGCTTTGAGCGTGCCACAAAGCGTACGCGCAAGCGGCAGCAGCAGCTTGGTTGCCGGATGAACCCAGAAAATCTATGTAATCATCGTTTGTGTACCCTATAGGGAAGCCGCTTTGGATGAACTTGAGAGGAGAAATTATGGTTGTGAACGGAGCGGTTACTAGACACACACTCTGTGATCAAAAGTATCCCGACACCCCCGAAACATATGATTTTCATATTAGGTGAATTGTGCTGCCACCTACTGCCAGGTACTCCATATCAGCGAACTCAGTAGTCATTAGATGTCTTGAGAGAGCAAAATAGGACACTCTGTTGAACTCACAGACTTCGAACGTGATTAGTTGATGGGGAGTCACTTGTGTCATTCGTCTGTTCGCGAGGTTTCCACACTCCTAAACATTCCTAGGTACACTGTTTCCAATGTGATAGTGAAGTGGAAACGCGAAGGGACACGTACACCGCAAAAACGTACAGGCCGACCTTCGTCTATTGACTGAGACCGCCGACAGATGAAGAGGGTCGTAATGTGTAACAGGCAGATATCTATCAAGACCCTCAGACAGGAATTCCAAACTTCATCAAGATCCACTGAAAGTACTATGACAGTTAGGCGGGAGGTGAGAAAACTTGGATTTCATGGTCGAGCGGCTGGTCATAACCCACACATCACGCCGGTAAATACCAAACGATGCCTCGCTTGGTGTAGGGAGCGTAAACATTGGACTATTGAACAGTGGAAAAACGTTGCGTGGAGTGACAAATCGCGGTACACAATGTGGGGATCCGATGGCAAGGCGTAATGATGTTTGGTTTGTGGGGCGTTCAACTGCGCGGTCATCATCGACCATGGCACGATGTGAGTATGGCGAATGCCCGGTGAACATAATCTGCCAGCGTGTGTTGTGCAACAGTAAAATTCGGAGGTTATGGTGTGGTCGTGTTTTTCATCGAGGGGGCTTGAACCTCATGTTTTTTTTTTTTTTGCGTGGCACTGTCGCAACACAGGCCTACATTGATGTTTAAGCACCTCCTTGCTTCCCATTGTTGAAGAGCAGTTCGGGGATGGCGACTGCATCTTTCAACGCGATTGGGTACCTAATCATAATACACGGCCTGTGGCGGAGTGGTTACACGGCAATAACATCCCGGTAATGGACTGGCCTGCACAGAATCCTGACCTGAATCCTATAGAACACCTTTGGGATGTTTTGGAACGCCGACTTCGTGCCACGCCTCACCGCCCGGTATCGATACCTCTTCTCAGTGCATGGGCCGCCATTCCCCAAGAAACCTTCGAGCACCTAATTGAACGTACGCCTGCCAGAGTGGAAGCTGTCATCAAGGCTAAGGGTGGGATAACACCAAATTGAACCCCAGCATTACCGATGGAGGGCGCCACGAACTTCTAAGTTATTTTCAGCCAGATGCCCGGATACTTTTGATCACATTGTGTATGTATTCTATTTAATGGATCCTACTATCATTTGAGAGGCTACTGTCATGTGACAAAATGGTGTTCCACCTATAAATAACAATAACTATGGATCGGGAGTATAAAACTAAAAACAAAGGAACCTGATTGAGATTCGAACCATAGCTCCTAGGTGGATGTGGGTTTTATGTCCCAGCTATTTTCCCAGTGAGCTGCGACAACTGGTACAATGGTTCGGGCTGACATACGTTCTTCTGTGCATGCACTGCGCGATGTAAGTGTTGCCAGCTCCTCGTTTTTACACAGGGTGGTCCATTGATCGTGACCGGGCCAAATATCTCACCAAATAAGCGTCAAACGAAAAAACTACAAAGCACGAAACTTGTCTAGCTTGAAGTGGGAAATCAGATGGCGCTACGGTAGGCACGCTAGATGGCGCTGCCATAGGTAAAACGGGTATCAACTGCGTTTTTTAAAATAGGAACCCCCATTTTTATTGCATGTTCGTGTAGTACGTAAAGAAATATGAATGTTTTAGTTGGACCACTTTTTTCGCTTTGTGACAGATGGCGCTGTAATAGTCACAAACATATGGCTCACAATTTTAGACGAACAGTTGGCAACCGGTAGGTTTTTTAAATTAAAATACAGAATGTAGATACGTTTGAACATTTTATTTCGGTTGTTCCAATGTGATACATGTACCTTTGTGAACTTATCATTTCTAGAACGCATGCTGTTACAGTGTGATTACCTGTAAATTCCACATTAATGCAATAAATGCTCAAAATGATGTCCGTCAACCTCAATGCATTTGGCAATACGTGTAACGACATTCCTCTCAACAGCGACTAGTTTGCCTTCCGTAATGTTCGCACATGCATTGACAATGCGCTGACGTATGTTGTCAGGCATTGTCGGTGGATCACGATAGCAAATATCCTTCAACTTTCCCCACAGAAAGAAATCCGGGAAGCCGGCCGTTGTGGCCGTGCGGTTCTAAGCGCTTCAGTTTGGAACTGTGTGCCCGCTACGGTCGCAGGTTCGAATCCTGCCTCGGGCATGGATGTGTGTGATGTCCTTAGGTTCGTTAGGTTTAAGTAGTTCTAAGTTCTAGGGGACTGATGACCTCAAAAGTTAAGTCCCATAGTGCTCAGAGCCATTTGAACAATTTTTTTGAAGACTTCCTGTTTCCTTAAATAACGTAACTATCCGGCGAACAATCTTGAAACTTGGATGATGTCGTCCAGGATACCGAGTAGCATACATAGTACACGCACGTTGAGCATTTTGATCACAATAGCCATACATCAACACGATATCGACCTTTTCCGCAATTGGTAAACGGTCCATTTTCACATGGGTAATGTATCACGAAGCAAATGCCGTCCGCACTGGTGGAATGTTACGTGATACTACGTACTTATACGTTTGTGACTATTTGAGCGCCATCTGTCACAAAGCGAAAAATGTGGTCCAACTAAAACATTCATATTTTTCTACGTACTACACGAATTTGTAATAATGAATGGGGGTTCCTATTTTTAAAAAAACGCAGTTGATATCCGTTTGACCTATGGCAGCGCCATCTAGCGGGCCAATCATAGCGCCATCTGGTTTCTCCCTTCAAGCTAGACGAGTTTCGTTCTTTGCAGTTTTTTCGTTTGACGCTTATTTCGTGAGATATTTGGCCCAGTCACTATCAATGGACCGCCCTGTATGCGTGTTTTCGAAATGCACGCGATCTGATTTTGCTTGAAATGCTTTTGTGTTGAATCAGAGATGAGGTATCACATGCCGACCTCCAAGAGCGGCGTTTCTTCTTCGCCCTGTAAAACTGGGAATACAGTTACAAAAGACATGATAGATAGGATCGACGCAAAGGCGCTGATTGAAAATAAAAGGATGAAAAAACGGTACCGAAAATCAAAATGTGGAGAGGTTTTTCTCTTGTTAGCAAGAGTGTGAGTGTTTCATCGCTACAGTTTTGTCTGCAGTGATGCATTCCGCAGTGCTGGCGCGCCGGCACTGGCTTACACGGGCGCCCATTGAAAGCGGAGCGCCGGTCTCTCCTCACCCCTTGTCGCGCCGCCGCCCGCCGGCCACTACAGTAATAAAACTCCGGCGTGTAGCCCCGCCGCGACACGACACGACGTGGGCGACTGCGGAAACAAAAACGCGCGCGACAGCCGTGTAAACAGCGCCGTCGCCGGCTATTGTACGCCAGCCGGCTCACAATGGCGGGCGCGGCGCTAACAAGGCAATTAGCCGCGGCCCTCGGGCCCCGCCGCTTACGCGCTTCGGCAGCCCGCGGTCCCACCTCTCAGCCGTCGCTCCACGCTACTTTCTCCCAGCTCTTATTGCCCGCTACTCCTCGCAATCTTGTCAAGTCACCGAGATTCTCGGTCTAAACAGCCAGTCCGGAAAGTTCCGAGACTGATTTTATTTGTGGCGTACAAGCGACGTTAGCGCAATAACTGCGACGGCTGTTTGAACTAAGAAATCTGGACAGCAGACTGTAACACTTCGTACTGCGGTCCCTCCCAGGAACGCCACGTGCGGTGATGAGATTGTGAGCGGCTGTGCTAGACCGGAAGCAAAGTGTTGTGTACATAGTTCCGCGTAGTCAGCGCGTACACAACTTTCCCATTAGAGCGCGCCCCGCCTAGCACAACAGCGCAGGCGCAGCGCTCGTCCGTCTCCGCACTACGAGATGGCGCTGTCTTAGAGACGGACCAAATCCTGCTTCCACCGATCCGCGTATTAATATGTCACGCAGCCAATGAGATTGCTGCTAACGTAGAACCTTTTCTCCTTGCGGATCACACTCGCGCAGTGATACCTGAACGCTCAAGGTATTATAACGAGTGTACAGACCTCCGATGAGTCAGGCGATCATCGTAGGTCGTACCACTCGCTCCTTCCGGCTCCTGGATTTCTCCCTTACTGTGTGCCCGTCCTGTCCGCCTCACCCCCACCCTCACCTACCTTGGCCTAACCATTGACCGTCACCTCACCTGGATCCCTCATCTCCGCTCCATCCAATCCAAAGCCCACAACCGCCTCCGACTCCTCAAACTCCTCTCCGGCCGGACATGGGGGTTGCACCCCTCTACCATCCTCCACACCTACAAATCCTTAATCCGTCCCATCCTCTGTTATGGCAGTCCTGCCTGGATATCTGCCCCTCCCATATTCTATAAGTCCCTTCAGATCCTTGAGCGTCATGCACTCCGCCTCGCCATCCTTATACGCCTCCCGTCCCCCACGCGGATCCTCTATGATCTCATTCCTTTCCCCCATCTGCTCCTATTCCTCGAACATATCCACATCCTCTACACCTCTCGCCGTCTAGAACCCCCTCACCCCCTGGTTGCTCCTCTCCTCTCTGATCCCCGCCCCCTGCCACGTCTTCACCGTTGTGTCCCCCCTACCCTCCATCTCTACACCCTACATCTCCTTTCACAAGGCGGCTTCCATCAACTCCCCCTCCCGGATGATGCCCTCTCTCCCTCCATTTATCCCTCCTATCAACTCTGATCCTCACTCCCCCTCCTTTCCTCTGTCCTTTTCCCGGGCTCCCTCTCCCCCCTTCCATCCTCTTTCTTCCCCACCTCCCCTCTCTTTGCCCCCTTCTCTCCCCCGAGTCCTTTTACATTTCCCTCCTCTGCCTCCTCTCATTCCGTCTCGCATCTGCCCCTCTCACCCTTTATTAGTCCTCTCCCTCCTTGGTTCCCCCCCCTTTTCGTTTTTTCCTCTCCTCCCTCCTTGTTTTTCCCCCTACTCCAGGTCCCCCCCCCCCATCTGCCTTGGATCGGGAGGGCCATCTTTGTGCCGCCTTTTTCGTGCAGTGTTTTACAGTGTGTTTTTCCAGTGCGTGCTCCGTGTTGTGTCTTTTGAGAAGTGTAGTGAACAGCCATCATACTGTCGCTGGGTGTCCTTTTTTTTATCTCTTGTGAACAGAAACCAGACTGTCGCCATGTTTTTTAATTGTGTGTCTACTATGTTACTTGTCTGATTCCTGTGTATTTTATCAACATTGCCAACCCCTTTTGCTTTCTGTTTTAACTTTCCGCATTTTTAAGCCATTTTACACTTTAAATCACCATTTTATCGCCTGTTTTTCCTTGTTTCTTTCTTCTTCCTTTTTTAAACAAAAGTCTGTAGGCTGTAGAGCAGCGTAGTAAGCTGCTGCCAGCCCGCCCCCTTCGGGGGGAATTGAAAATCAATAAAGAGAAAAAAAAAACTCCGATGAGTCAGTCTGCATCAGTCTGCATTAGTCTATAGTCAAGTTTCAGTCTGCGCCTCATAAAATTATCATATTCCTGTACATCGCCATGGAGAGAAATGTATAGACACTTTGTCAAGTATCAGAGGTATGTGAGAATAAGATTAACGTACCAAGACCAAAGGAACTCCAGATTGTCAATTGTAAACAGCATCCAGAATCAAGTTACGTAATGTCTAAGATTTTTATTATTTTAATAAATGTGTGTGAAAATTAATCAAGTTCTGTCTAAAGTTGGTCACCGTAAATCTGCTACTTTAAGCGTGCAAGTGGCATTTCTATCGTGTGACCTAACGGCGGAAGATAAACACGCCACGATAAGACCACGAGACATATTGCTGACACTCGCCTACTTCGCTAGCGCGAGAAGTCAAATAATCTGATGGTGTGTGTACCGAAGGTCTTACAGTACGCACACCACACAAAGGATGAGTCGAGAGGTCATTAATAAATGTGAAATCATGTGACAGATTCGAGACCTTTTGATGAGGAACAGACAGCTGTGTTTCAATTTTGTTCCGAAGTATCTAAAAACTCAACCATGAATTAAAGCCCCTAAATAATTACAGAAGCGAAAGAAGCCTTGTAATCATAGTTCTCTACGTCACTTGGAGAGGAGTTCATAAATTTTTCAATATGACGGCGGCCGTTAAAAATATTCACGTTCAAACGGAGCGTCTTCTCGGCCTTGAGCCGCGCACGAATGCAGAAAAGTCGGCCGTCCAAACGGCCGATGCTGGGCCGGGTTAAAAAATATGTAGCGCAAAACGGAAGCGGCGAGTTCTGTGGCCCATCCGGCGACAGCTAGCCATTTCACACCCCAGCAAGTTGGCGTCTGAACTTCACTACTGGCCATTAAAATTGCTACACCACGAAGATAACGTGCTACAGATGCGAAATTTAACCGACAGGAAGAAGATGCTGTATTATGCAAATGATTACCTTTTCAGAGCATTCACACAAGGTTGGCGCCGAGGACATGAGGATAGTTTCTAACCGATTTCTCATACACAAACAGCTGTTGACAGGCGTTGCCTGGTGAAACGTTGTTGTGATGCCTCGTGTAAGGAGGAGAAATGCGTACCATCACGTTTACGACTTTGATAAAGATCGGATTGTAGCTTATCGCGATTGCGGCTTATCGTATCGCGACGTTGCTGCTCGCGTTGGTCGAGATCCAATGACTGTTAGCAGAATATGGAATCGGTGGGTTCAGGAGGGTAATACGGAACGCCGTGGTGGATCCCAACGACCTCTTATCACTAGCAGTCGAGATGACAGGCATCTTATCCGCATGGCTGTAACGGATCGTGCAGTCACGTCTCCATCCCTGGGTCAGAAGTTGGGGACTTGCAAGACAACAACCATCTGCACGAACAGTTCGACGACGTTTGCAGCAGCATGGACTATCTATATCAGCTCGGAGACCATGGCTGCGGTTACCTTTGACGCTGCATCACAAACAGGAGCGCCTGCGATGGTGTACCCAACGACGAACCTGGGCTCACGAATGGCGAAACGTCATTTTTTCGGATGAATCCAGGTTCTGTTTGCACCGTCATGATGGTCGCATCCGTGTTTGGCGACATCACGGTGAACGCACATTGTAAGCGTTTATTCGTCATCGCCATACTGTCATTGGTTACACGTCTCGGTCACCTCTTGTTTGCATTGACGGCACTTTGAACAGTGGACGTTACATTTCAGATGTGTTACGATCCGTGGCTCTACCCTTCATCCGATCCCTGCGAAACCCTACATTTTAGCAGGATAATGCACGACCGCATGTTGCAGGTCCTGTACGGGCCTTTCTGGATACAGAAAATGTTCGACTGCTGCTCTGGCCAGCACATTCTCCAGATCTCTCACCAATTGAAAACGTCTGGTCAATGATGGCCGAGCAACTGGCTCGTCACAATACGCCAGTCACTACTCTTGATGAACTGTGGTATCGTGTTGAAGCTGCATGGGCAGCTGTACCTGTACACGCCATTCAAGCTCTGTTCGACTCATTTCACATGCGTATGAAGGCCGTTATTACGGCCAGAGGTGGTTGTTCTGGGTACTGATTTCTCATGATCTATACACCCAAATTGCGTGAAAATGTAATCACATGTCAGTTCTAGTATAATATATTCGTCCAATGGATACCCGTTTTTTAATGGCCAGTAGTGTAATTTTCTCAGCCGTAATCACAATACTGTGAGGTGCCGAGCAGCTAACGAAACCACTGAGCATCGCCGCTCCGGCCCCCATTCTGCAACATCCTCTCGGAAGGTTCACCAGCTGCCATCTCGCCTCTTACCGATATGTCCGCACCGCCATACTACTGAAAGTTTAACGCCTCGTTACTTCCTGAACAGTCTAGTAACGATACTCGGATTCGATGGCCATTTGACTCGTTTGACGATCGCGAGTATTTCGCGATAGTAAGGCAGAGCAGCAGCGTCAGCCATTAGGTGAGGTTCACCAACGTCTGCCAAACCCCTTTTGTCGCCAAAGACTAGTTCTCATGGTTCAGTACTTTCTCTCTGAAGTGTTCGCAGATAAACTTGTGTAGTTGTAGGGGAATGCCACTTCTATATGTCCAACATGCTACTCCAGGCGGGTGTAAAATGAAAGTGCGCAACGGAGAATAATAAACGCTAAAATGAAGATTACACCCTTCTTGGATTACCCCTGAAGCAGATCTTAGGATCTCTCAATTCTATAAATTACAGTCTAAACATAAATGAATGATGAAGACAATTAAGCCTACTAAATGATAAACGTTGTTCCTGCTTATATATTCATTGTAGATTTAAAAAAACTTTATATTACAAAGTTTACATTTACTAAGTAAAATTACTAATCAGTTGCCCAACTCTGCCTCTTATTATGACTGCGCGGTCTAATATCAATAACGCGAATTGACTGACATCCTCTACTTACTAAACACTAGAAGACACTACTTTCAAAGATGATCTATGGTGGTGTGGAAACTCAGTGGAAATAACGTGATCACAGCTGTTTAGCTTTTATAGCCCTAGTAAGCCGAATCAATTTGCGATATCACTGTATATACTTCGTCCGGCGCGTCGAAGTGATAGTTCTGAAACTCGTCTGCGACGATGGAAGAACTCCAGCCACAAATAAACTCTTTCGAACACTAACATGGCAGAAGGCGGTCCTCTGACAAATATACTATAATGCTGTCTTCTCCTCTCTTGTTCTACAAATGAGAAACACGAACTCCCAGCCACAAGGACGGCGTTCAGATAACGTCTCAACGTAAGTATAAGCAGATGAAGTGCTCTCAATTACTGAATGCCGCGTACTCAACGACGACTTACAACCCGGAGGTGTAGTCCAGAATCGTATAGGTTCGTAACAGTACAGTGCCTAACTGCTCTAACTATAAACTCTCAGCCGGCCGAAGTGGCCGTGCGGTTAAAGGCGCTGCAGTCTGGAACCGCAAGACCGCTACGGTCGCAGGTTCGAATCCTGCCTCGGGCATGGATGTTTGTGATGTCCTTAGGTTAGTTAGGTTTAACTAGTTCTAAGTTCTAGGGGACTAATGACCTCAGCAGTTGAGTCCCACAGTGCTCAGAGCCATTTTTTTTTATAAACTCTCTTGAGAGCAAAGACAGCAAGTCCGTCTGTATCAACAAAGCTGATATCGATCGACCGTCACACACGGGCGCTCACAACGGAAGACCTCGTCTCTCCACCGCTGGCCTCCCAGCAAAGCTCGGCTCCCCACCATCGTAATTCTGAAAACGAATCATATTCGCGAAACCACGGAATATTCTCTCTCTCTCTCTACAGATTATTCCCAACGCCGACCAACCATATTTTAGTCTTTTGTCATCCAGCGCGGAAAGTTTGCGAGGAAAACCTACACTTGTACAATGGTACGCTTCTGAGTAAAAATCCTTCGATATAACCCAGCCTGTGTGGTTTCCAAGGTGACGCTTCCTCGTTCCTCTCAGCTGCGTCCAAGATTTTCAGTGTTCGGAAGTATTATCCTGTTATCCTTCTGGCCCCTACTACAATAGCGGCCGGCCGTCACCCTATTGTGCTCCAGAGCTCAGGTGCCATGACGTCCGTCTAGCTACTTCCTTTGTTTAAGCAGGACCAACACCTGTGCGGGTTTCCACCCAGAGCTTGAGTTCTGCTTGGCGTTTCATCTCCACTGGCGTTCCAACCTCTACTAGTATAGGCAATCATTCATTACGCCGTTTTTATAATAAAGACACTCCGTCATCTATCATGCAATAAGCGTTAACAGTTATTTACAAGACGTACATGACAATATCAGTCTCCTTTATATATTCATATATACGATGTACAACCTATCACGTGATACCTAATTGTGTTTGTAGATCACAGCAAAGTATGCGGATGAGTTCTTGCAAGGTGCGAAATTATAGCCACCTTACATATATCGTCCTGTGAATGTGTATGTGTCAGTCGTGGCTGCACTCGGTTTACAGTATGATGTTCCATGTTTTTCAGACTATGTCTCTTATTGTTCGTTTGTAGACTTTTATTTAAGTGGCGATTTCTACCACCTTCCCTTCAGTATCCATTCATTCAGACCATCTGCGATATGAAAACTGTGACAGTCAGTTTTGGTGAGATAGCGCAAACTGTGCGTCTGACCAAACGAGATGACGCAGTGTTTAGTATGCTGGATTCATATTTGGGAGGATGGCGGTTTAAACCACCGGCCAGATTTAGCTTTTCCCGTGATTTCTCTTAATCGTTCCAGGAAACAGCAGGGATGGTTTCTTTGAAAAGGGTAAGGCCAGTTTCTTTCCCCATTCTTCCGTAGCCCAAGTTTGTGCTCCATCTTTAATGAAGTCGCTGCCGGCGGGGAGCTACGTCTTTCTTTTTCAACCACTCGCGTCCACGTTTCACTTCCGCACAAGGCTACACTGCATTCAAGATAGCTTCAGAAATGTTTTCCTAACACGTAAATTTGCATTAGATGTTAACAAATTCCTCTTTTTCAGAAATGCTTCTCTTGTTATACCCAGTGTGCATATTATACCCTCGGTCAGTATCAGTTATTTTTCTATCCAAATGTAAAAGCTCGTCCGGTACTATTAGTGTATTCTTTGGTCAACATCATCTGATTTGATCTGATTGCATTCCCTTACCCCTGTTTTACTTATCTTGATATTTTTCTTTCAAGTCCTTTGCAGTCTCTGGCAGTATTACAATCACATCGACAAAACTCAAAGTGTTTACTTCTTGTTTCTGAACTTCAGTATCTTCCCCATATTTTTCTTTGGTTTCCTTTACTGTTTGCTGAGTGTGCAGGTTGAATAACTTTGGGGATAGGCTACATCCTGTCTCACTCCCTTCTCAACCACTGTTTCTCTGTCATGTCCTTCGACTCCTGTAACTGTAGTCTGATGTTTGTACAAGTTGTAAAAGACCTTTCACTCCCTTTATCTTATCCCTGCTACCTTCAGAATTTCAAAGATTGTATTCCAGTCAATACTGTTGAAAGCTCTCCCTAAATCTGCAAATGCTGTAAATGTAGATCTGCCTTTCTTTAAAGCATCTTCTAATACACGTTGTAGGGTCAGTATTGCTTCACGTGTTCCAACATTTCTTTGGAAACGGAACTGATCTTCCCGATGTTGACTTCTACCATGTTCTCCGTTCATCTGCACATACACTGACCGAAAAAAAAATCACAGTACCAAGAACGAGATATGCGACAGAAACGAAATTTGGAAGACGTGTTTCTACATCTGAAAGATAATGTCTATTTAAATTTCGCGTCTGTCACATAAGAGTGCGCTAGTGGCTCCACTATCAGGATGCAAATCAAGTCTGCTTTAAATACATGCTGTAACGGTCGTGGTGAGTGGATGATAGACAAGAATGCCTTTAAGGCGACAAAGACGTCATTATCAACACGTCACTGAATTTGATCAAGGTCATGTACCAGGTGTAGAAGTATGAAACCAGAAGAATTTGGCTGCATATAATTACACATCTGTTGTTTGAAAGAGATAAACAGTATTTTATTCAAAATAATCTCCATTGCTTTTATGCATTTCTCCCACGTCTCCGGCAGGCTGTGAATTTCACGAGAAAAAACAGTTCATCTTAAGAAGCGAACCTGTCAGCGAGCCATTTTCATACGAACTGAAGCGTTTTCCAGCGAGAGTGTGTACCAGTGATCCAAACAGATGATAAGCGGACGGAGTCAAGTCTGGAGAATAAGCCGCATGCCCTAGTATTTCCCAACTGAACCCCTCGATCGTTTCCCTGATCCCATTTGCTGTGTGTGATGGTGCGTTATCATGGAGCAATATGATTCTGTGTAGCCTTTTTCCATATTCCGGTCGTATTTCATTTTCTGCTGGTAGCGATCTGTGTTAACGGATCCCCAGGTTTTAGCAACTCATAATACGAGGGTCGTTCAATAAGTAATGCCCCACATTTTTTTTAAAAAAATCTAATGATTTGGTGTTTCACATTTGATGTTTTTTCTGTGCATCGGTGAACTTTCGAGCCGTTCTGGCAGATGGCAAAGCCTAGTACAGCCTCAAAATGGCGTCTACATACGACTCACATTAAGCAGCCTGCTGTTTTTGAATTCTTGTGTGCAGAAAAAGAAACCGTGGTAACATCCACAAACATTTGTGTGCATTTTGTGATGATGCTGCAGTTGATAGGAGTACAGTTGGCCGATGGGTATAGAACGTTACACCTCAGGAAATGCAGAACCAGAGCTCCATGACCAGCCACGCTCGGGACATCCTGTCACATCCACTTCTCCAGACATACTGAGTCGTGCGGATGCCATTTTCGTGCAGGCCGGTGCATCACAACTCGATAATTGGCTCTACAGTTGTCGGTCACAATGGGAAGTATGTCTGCACTGATCTAGACTCTCGGATATTGAAACAGGCGCTCACGATGGGTCCCACGAATGTTCACAGCGGACCACAAGATCGTAAAAGAAAGGCCATTTCATCTGAATTGTTGGAGCCTTCTGAGACCGACGGTGAGGCCTCTCTGCCATGGAACTTTACGGGGGATGAAAGCTGAGTGCACGACTTTGCGCCGGAAACAGAAAGGTAGTCCATGGAGTGGCATCATCCTCATTCATCACAAAAGATTAAATTCAAGTCAACCTCCTCTGCCTCCTCTGGGATTGTGATGGCGTCATTCTCGTGGATGTGATGCCGAGAGGGTCAACCAACAATTCAGAGGCATCCGTTAAAACTCTGAATAAACTCAAGACTTGTTTCCGACGTGTTCGATCGGACAAGAATCCAGCAGAAATCTTGCTGCAGTACGATAATGCACGCCCACACACGAGTCTGAGAACACGGGAACATATCACCAAATTGGGATGGACATCATTGCCTCATCCACCCTACATTCCAGACCTGGCACCCTCGGACTTCCATCTCTTTGGGCAGCTTAAAGATTCTCTTCGGGGAACACACTTTGAAGATGACGAGAGCGTCAGTCATGCAGTGAAAACATGGCTACGCCTACAGGAGATAAGCTTTTACCAGCAGGGAATACCTGCTCTTCCACAACGTTGGCGTACGGCCATAGAACGTGATGGAGACTACGTAGAAAAATAAGACGTGGAAAAGACATGCTGATGTATATTGTCACCAAATTCTGACTTAACAGTATATATGTCCTGAGAAAAAAAATATGGGGCATTACTTATTGAACGACTCTTGTAGATGACACCCTTCTGATCCCACCAAACAAGACCGTTGTCTTCTTTCCAAAGCGGTTTGATCTTGCAGTGGATGTCAATGGTTTACCAAGATTCACACATGATTTACGACGCTTAGGATTCTCAAAATATATCCAGTTTTCATCACGAGTCAGTATTAGATGGAGAAACGGCTTTTCTTTTTTGGTATCTGGCATGCATAATTTCGCAAGTGGTCTTTCGATTTGCTTACTGTCTTTCATTCAGTTCATATGGAACCCATTTTCCCACTTTTTGCACCTTTCCCATAGTTTTCAACCGAAGAGAAACGGCTTTCTGCGTCACATTCGATTTTTCCGCGAACTCCTGTTGAGTTTGAGTATCATCTTCATCCGATAAGGCTCGCAATTCACTGTCTTCGAACTTTTTCGGTTGTTTCCCGCGCTCGTCGTTTCTCACGTCAAAATCATCATTCTGAATTTTTTGAACCACTCGAAACACTGTGTTTTACCAAGAGCATGTTCGCCGAAATCTTTGACAAGCATTCGATGCGATTCTGCAACAGTTTTCTTCAAATGATAAGAGAAAATCAATGCTGTCTGCAAATCTTCGTTCGTTGGCGTAAAACTCGGCTTGTTTATGGGTTTGAAACAAACACCGATGTATGGAACTTGGCTTACTGTTCAAAATGGCTCTGAGCACTATGGGACTCAACTGCTGAGGTCATTAGTCCCCTAGAACTTAGAACTAGTTAAACCTAACTAACCTAAGGACATCACAAACAACCATTGGGTTACTGTGTGTTGGCATTCGGCGTCTATAGTGAAATTCCCGTTCAATGCTTCTACACCGGTTAATGAGGCTAAGAGAAGCTTGATGTTCATTCTGCAATATTTCAGAAGGAGTAGGCAGGAATATAAGCACTGTCCATCATTGCTAGTAACGGTAGTCAGGATAATGCATGGTGGCAAGACCACTGGGCTCTGGAAGCCACGTGACACTACCGAGGGAGATCATCGTGTTCGGTATGTGGCTCTCGAACGTAGCAGCAATTTGAGCAGCACTTGGCACCACAGTGACACAACGAACTGTTACAAATCGATTACTTCACGGACAGGTCCGAGCCAGACGCCCTTTAGTGTGCATTCCACTGACCCCAAACAACCGCCATTCGTGACTTCACTGGTGTTAAGCGATATCTCATTGGAGGGCAGGTCCGTTGTGATTTCAGATGAAAGCAGGTTTAATCGTAAACATATATCTCAGTGATGCCAAATGCTATTGTCTTTACATATAAACAATTATCTTCCAAAAAAAACAGTTAGCGAATTTACTTATGACTCTTTCATTGCCTTATGTCAGTGATCGCTTTGAACGCAAATTAAGAGTTAAATTACAGAATTTAATAAGATTCAGCTTTAAATTGCTGGTGTACCTAAGGACCACCACAATAAAATAAAAATAGTGGATAGTAGAGGGAGTCTGAATCAAAACAGTAGCGTTTCTAATTTTCCAAATAATGACAAGTTCTATTAATTCTTTTGTAACTACAACTAGCTGCTAAACCTACACAAAAATGACAAATACAAATCAGAAAAGGAATGGTGTTCGATAGGTAACGCATGCATTGAGGTGGAAGCTTTACAAACTCTCCCATGAGTTAATTTCTTTTGCAATGCAGTCTGACTTTGCTTAGATGGATCCACTGCGAGGTCCAACTCTATTCAAATGGAATCAACTTTGGCCAAGTACACCACAAACTGCGCTTCACCTAATAACAGAGAGCTGTGAATATCATTTAACAACCCTACGCCAGTGCAGCAGTTACCCTTTCACCTTGGTTCAGGTGGAAGCTGAAAATGGCGCGCTGTGGGCGAGGACTGGTGCGCTTCAGCAGCTGTAATTTTCTGACGCATCCACAAGAATTTGCAAACTGTGCAATCTGGCTTTCTGATTACCAGAACCCTGCAAACTTCCCTATCAGAATCCTGAAATCGCGGCACATTTCAATGTGAAGTGCACCCATTTGCTGGTCTGGACAAACGAATTTCACTCTCAGGCATGACAGTGTGTGCTGGAACTCTCAAACGTCAGATGGCCGCCCCGGACATATAAGTTCATCCTCATAACACGCAATAAGTCCAAGATGCTATACAGTTCTACTGTCGGTGCAGCTGGAAACTGCCACTGGCTCTTAGTCCATCACGAGATATGGACGACAAGATTCACCCACTAGAGAAATGTATTTCTCCACCAGGGGAGGACCTGAAGACAAAGAAGGCAAAGAAGACAAAGAATCACAACCACTTTCCACCAAGATTTGGTATGGGAGCCGAATTATCAAAACCTCAACCACCCCACATTGCACAAACCAGTCTAACTATCCTCTACTCAATGAATCTCTCCTCTTGACTGTCCTTGGTATGGTAGCCAATCCAGACACAACACTGCAGTTTCCACTCTGGGAGAGGAAGCCTCTACTTTGCATATCCTGAGATGAGCCAATCAGCGACTCCATGTCTGAAAAAAAGATTTTAGACTAGGGAGGCGTGATTCTGATGGTAAGCATGGCCGTGTTTTGGCAAAAAAACATCTGCCTAGATGGGACCACTGTCCTTTATAAAAATGGTTCAAATGGCTCTGAGCACTATGGGACTCAACTGCTGTGGTCATCAGTCCCCTAGAACTTAGAACTACTTAAACCTAACTAACCTAAGGACATCACACACATCCATGCCCGAGGCAGGATTCGAACCTGCGACCGTAGCAGTCGTGCGGTTCCGGACTGCGCGCCTAGAACCGCTAGACCACCGCGGCCGGCACTGTCCTTTATATACAGAGAGATTTGTTCTTTCCGGGTCGACCATTTTCAATTTTTGGGAGAAGGATGTTAAACTTCCCAGACATTCGTGCCCGTGAGATGTGTTTTTGCTGCTCTCCAAGTAAATATGTCATAAATCACACATACCAAATTTAGTACTGGAGAACACCAAGATCATGACCTAAAATATGAATGTTAATCTGACTGACAATGTTGTTAAAGTTAGATACTGGCATGCCACCTCTGACTGCCTCCCTGTTAGGCAATAATTTCTGGACCAGGAGTGTGACACTTCAATAAAAAGGTTAGTGTGACACAGAGCAGAAGAAATTATGATACTTTAAATGGGTCTTTGAAAATGACATGTCAGACCATGACAGCTTTCCCAACCAAAAAATACTACACCCTATCTTGACCTCGTTCAACCAAGGACCATACACACACTCACTGGTGCAAGCCTGCAAAAGTTTTGTGATTTTCGCTGAGTGAGATTTGTTTCTGTGGACCCTCAGGTCTCTCACATACTCTCGTGGCTCAAAATACAATAACTGAATGGTTCGTAGGTCATGCAAACATTTAACTAACCCACTCACACCGAGGCTGAGGTCAGAGGTGATAGGTCTCCCTAACTGCAATAGAATATCATTGAGCATTGAGCTTTCTCTGCATCGGAGATTTTGTTCCCCCGCCCAGGCACTCAGAGTGATTCCACCTTCCACAGAGACAAGTAACATGATAAATTCTATCCAAGCATTTAGAAAATGTAGGTAAGTCGTGTGTGTGTTCTTGTGGTATGCGTCGTCTGTAAGCCTTATTTCACAGTGAAGTGTCTATCTGTTCAAAATTAAGTGGCAGCGAAGGTGAAAACAACACTAAGTGAAATCGTTGTGTTTTCACAATAATAACTGTTATTGTGATTGGTCACAAGAATTTACGTGGGTTTTAGACAGAGCCAAGTCAAAGAAAAATCTCTAAAATTTACGATCGAATGTTTATTAGAATATTATGTGATCTACATCCTTGAGAATTTCCTGACTACGGATCTATGGAACGAAAAATGTCTCTATCTACGTGAAAAAAGCCGAAAATCCTCCCTTGCAATTTAGGTATCTGGGTTACTATTTTCGCGAAAGTTGCAACTCGAAAATAAAATGTTTGAGTGATACGTAGATGTATGATGAGGAGTAGGAAATTGATAAAGCACGTGATTTGTTTGTTTTAGTGAGTTTTCTTTATACTGTACTTTTAAGAATATAGATAACTGTACATTGTTTTCCTTGTGAAACTGCAGTACAGAATTGATAGAACAGTTTAAGCGGTAAATTTAGGACATGTTGGCTTCAATTAAAAGGTCAAAATAGGTACACTGTTCACTATTCTGCTCCATGCTGTTATTAAAGCTTATGGAAGCCTCATAAAAGCTGACAGCCCTCTTCGCTTTAGTTGCTGCACTCTTCGACGCTCTTGTCGTTTGTCTCGGTTCCAAAATAAGGGTACTCGAAGACTATAGATATTGCGACCAAGTTTCTCCATGAAATCACTTAATGAGTTCTATGTGATGTCAACCTAGGTGCTCTAGATTAATTGCAGGTACGCTTCGTCAAGATTATATCCAATACTTTCGGCAAAAGGAATAAACAGAGAACGATCAAAGAACTTCCTAGTGACTACCCAGTTTAATTCTTAGCAACATTACATATGTTGATTTTTTCACCTTCGCTAGCATCAGTACCAACTGAAGAATAGACTACTAGTACTAGGGAAGGCGACAAATGCTACAGACGTAAAATTTGTGTCCTGTACTTCAGTTGACCGGCATTGAGCAACTGAAGTATAAAATACAACCTTCTTAGTTCAACTGAGGCATAAAATGCAAGTATAATGTATGCCGCCATTTTAAAAACTTTTTTTTTCAGTTAACCTACATTGTACAGGATACGAATCAGTTGCAGAGGAAACAGCAATTGGAATGACTCACTATCAGACAAAGGTATAATTTAAAATGTGTACACAGATACTTTAGAATTACTACAAGCGACAAAAGGCATGCTCAATATCTATCTCTTAATAACATTCATTTATGTTTATTTACGATTCTGACGCTTTGCCATAGACGATAACCGATTTATTATCTACGACTCGAAAACGCACAAACTAATGTCTATGACTAAAACATGACGTCATTGGTCAAAGCCGACGAGTTGCATCGCATTCTTCAGTTGACCCTTAATTTATGGTGTGGTGATGAGGAACCTGTACCATCCCTTCGACATACCGCTCCTCGTTTAGGAAGAGAAAAGATATAATCGCGATATAAATGTCATGAGGAATGCTTGAAGAAAGTGTGTTTCCAGTGTCCTCCTTACTGTGATTGATTTTGACGTTTTCGTGTTTCAGGTGAGTTACATGACGTCATAGCGCTAGACGCAGCTTCAACCGAGCGTGGTTCGTTTCCTAGCAACAGTAGCCTACGCAGTCGCAGCTTAGACGAGCAACACAACGAACGCGCAATCCACTGATTCAGCGTAACAGGTCGGTTAATGTCACTGTACAAGTTTAAAATTTCTGCTTATACTCTCTCTTACTATCACTGCACAAAATTGTTACAAACGACACGTAATATTCCTCTTTAATGCGAAACGTCTATGATTTCTAAAAAATAAGCAGTTAGGGTTAGTCCATAAGATGCCTTTCTCTGTTCAACTACGCAAGAGCGTTTCGCAACACAGTAAGGAGGGAACACTTAGGCGTATGTGTATTTTGTTGCAAATCCTAGACGTAAGAGAGTTCAGAATCTTATCTGCGACTTGTATGTATATTTCTTGGTGTTTTTTGTGTATGCTTCCCCGAAACGTATTTTGATATTAAAGACAGTATTCAGGGATGCCGCAAGAAAACTGTGAGAAGGCTTTTAAATATGTCGCAAATGAGAAGATTTGTTGTTTCTTGTTGAAGCAATTCTCATGTTTGTATATTTCTACAGCTTCTCAGAACAAGTGGGTGTGATAGCTTTTCTCTAGGGCAAGCACTTCCGTATCGGTGAATTTTACTGTGTGATCGGTCTCGCACAGGATCATCTGCCACGGCCGATTTCTCCATCTGCCGCAAACTGCAGTGCCGCTTATGCTCTGCGATCTTGGTGTTGATTGATCGTCCAGTCATTCCAAGAAAAAACTTTTCGCGTGACATGGTATGTGGTATACTCCGGGATATTGTAAATGGGTCCATTTTCTCCTTTCCCGATCTGAGATACCCTTTGATCTAATTTGTCCATTTATACACTCCTGGAAATTGAAATAAGAACACCGTGAATTCATTGTCCCAGGAAGGGGAAACTTTATTGACACATTCCTGGGGTCAGATACATCACATGATCACACTGACAGAACCACAGGCACATAGACACAGGCAACAGAGCATGCACAATGTCGGCACTAGTACAGTGTATATCCACCTCTCGCAGAAATGCAGGCTGCTATTCTCCCATGGAGACGATCGTAGAGATGCTGGATGTAGTCCTGTGGAACGGCTTGCCATGCCATTTCCACCTGGCGCCTCAGTTGGACCAGCGTTCGTGCTGGACGTGCAGACCGCGTGAGACGACGTTTCATCCAGTCCCAAACATGCTCAATGGGGGACAGATCCGGAGATCTTGCTGGCCAGGGTAGTTGACTTACACCTTCTAGAGCACGTTGGGTGGCACGGGATACATGCGGACGTGCATTGTCCTGTTGGAACAGCAAGTTCCCTTGCCGGTCTAGGAATGGTAGAACGATGGGTTCGATGACGGTTTGGATGTACCGTGCACTATTCAGTGTCCCCTCGACGATCACCAGTGGTGTACGGCCAGTGTAGGAGATCGCTCCCCACACCATGATGCCGGGTGTTGGCCCTGTGTGCCTCGGTCGTATGCAGTCCTGATTGTGGCGCTCACCTGCACGGCGCCAAACACGCATACGACCATCATTGGCACCAAGGCAGAAGCGACTCTCATCGCTGAAGACGACACGTCTCCATTCGTCCCTCCATTCACGCCTGTCGCGACACCACTGGAGGCGGGCTGCACGATGTTGGGGCGTGAGCGGAAGACGGCCTAAAGGTGTGCGGGACCGTAGCCCAGCTTCATGGAGACGGTTGCGAATGGTCCTCGCCGATACCCCAGGAGCAACAGTGTCCCTAATCTGCTGGGAAGTGGCGGTGCGGTCCCCTACGGCACTGCGTAGGATCCTACGGTCTTGGCGTGCATCCGTGCGTCGCTGCGGTCCGGTCCCAGGTCGACGGGCACGTGCACCTTCCGCCGACCACTGGCGACAACATCGATGTACTGTGGAGACCTCACGCCCCACGTGTTGAGCAATTCGGCGGTACGTCCACCCGGCCTCCCGCATGCCCACTATACGCCCTCGCTCAAAGTCCGTCAACTGCACATACGGTTCACGTCCACGCTGTCGCGGCATGCTACCAGTGTTAAAGACTGCGATGGAGCTCCGTATGCCACGGCAAACTGGCTGACACTGACGGCGGTGGTGCACAAATGCTGCGCAGCTAGCGCCATTCGACGGCCAACACCACGGGTCCTGGTGTGTCCGCTGTGCCGTGCGTGTGATCATTGCTTGTACAGCCCTCTCGCAGTGTCCGGAGCAAGTATGGTGGGTCTGACACACCGGTGTCAATGTGTTCTTTTTTCCATTTCCAGGAGTGTATATAGTCTTTAGGCCATGATTACGCAATATATGACCGATTCTGAGTCACGGACAGAATCGGCTGAAGAATCGGCCGGATTTTGCTCAAATACGTCCTAAAGTGCAGTTTACTTTAAGGTATATGTAAATGAATACTTCGGAAACTGAGTATGTTTTACATATACTGTACTTCAAGCATCGGAGAATTCCTTGCACACTAATGACTTTGAGAAACGGACAACAAAGCAGCCTTCCCTTTACCACAGTGAAGTCATTACCATAGTCCATTCAACTTCACCAAACAGTGTTTTTGTCTCCTCACTTTCTAGTACGACACGATAAAGTCCTTCGGTTTGGAGGGTGCTCGTAATGGGTGGCTACCTTCGGTGACTAGCGAAAGTCCCACTTCGATACTGCCAACGAAATTGTGGCCTTTTCCGATGATGTATCTCTTTTCACATAGCCAACATGACTTAAGAGAACCGCTGCTAAATATACGTCTACTTTTACGCTAGCTAGCTAATGAGCTGTTCCAGTGTAGGGTATGATGGTCCACGACGCGCCCTCATAATCGATATTCAGTTGTCTCGTCGATGACATACTGAAACTCTGAGACTTCATTGTCCGAGGTTGACTATCAAGGATAGAGCGAGTGCCAATGTGCTATTCTTTTTCACCATATTTCCTAGGTTGAATTCCAAAGCTGTTCGTTCGCAACATCGATAACTCGCTTTCACTATTCGTTGATGGCGCAGTTATGTACAGTATTGTCGTTTACTGAAAATTTATTAAGGGATGCAGTAGTTCTGTAGATGATCGACGACTAGAACAAAAGCTGTCACTTGGTTCATTTCATGAAATGTGCGTAACCAAAAATGGTTCAAATGGCTCTGAGCACTATGGGACTTAACATCTATGGTCATCAGTCCGCTAGAACTTAGAACTACTTAAAGATAACTAACCTAAGGACAGCACACAACACCCAGCCATCACGAGGCAGAGAAAATCCCTGCCCCCGCCGGGAATCGAACCCGGGAACCCGGGCGTGGGAAGCGAGAACGCTACCGCACGACCACGAGATGCGGGCTGTGCGTAACCGACAGCATGTAATTCGGTTATACCATTCTCGAGTAATCTTTAAAGTTAACTGAAACCTGATTGTGAAGGAAGGGGAATCTATGACAGATATCAATTACGAAAATGCAGTCCCGTCGATTATTTGATTGTCAGTCTGGGACCGTTACAGAGTTGGACTGACGGAAGAGATAGAGAACGTTCAGAAAAGAGCTGCCTGTTTAGCCACATACAGTTTCAGTTGCGCGAAAGTTTCGTAGGTATGCTCAAGCAACAGGCTGTACGTAACATTAAAACGCGTTGTTCAGACATGGAAGGAAGGCATGTAAAAATGAGTCAAGAGACTTCTCGCTTCATCTCACATATGTCTCACACGACCCGCCAATTCGTGGGAACGACGACTGATGTTGATACGGTATAGTATGTACCCTCCACGCCCATACCGTACAATGGCTTTCGCTGTACCACTGTAGATGGAGATGATGGTGACCCATCACTGCAAAGAAGACCCCGTAGATGTTAAAACTCTCATACTTCGATTCCATTTCGAACGTGCTCTCTAGTTCGTTACGACAACTGAAGTAACCCCTACTCCAACTAGCCTACTGTTGGATACAATACACTTCAGTACATTAATGGCTATCATAATGCTGTTGCCGCCCCCCTCCTCCTTAAATACGCTTTCTGCCACAATTTTGCATTCACTTTCTAAATGTGTGGGTCATGTGCACCGGCTGTAGAATAACTCGTGGCGAGGTGAAAGTAGTCCTCTGATCTGAGTAAATAAAAACCTTTAAATCAGTGTTGCGAAGATACACACCGTCCCAGGAGCAGTTACTCTCCTTGTTCTGCAAGAGTGTCTGAATGCAGAAGCATGTATTTGTCCCCCTCTTTAACGACAATTCGTTGGTTAACCGCTTTACGTAATTCTCAATATAATGAATAATCTCCCGCAAAAATGTGATCAAGTCCATGGTATTCTAATATGGTTCTATAATTACTGAAAGGGTAGCGGGATTTAGTATCATAATAACGTTACTGATAAAAAACACAAACGACTTCAGTCCTCAAATATTATGACAACACGTGGTTATTTAGATACGTAAGAAGTACAACAAGCTTCCATGTTGGCAAAGTTGAAGTGCGGGGCCTATCAAATGATTGTAGTTCCGTTTTCACTTACGTTGTTGTTGTGGTCTTCAGTCCTGAGACTGGTTTGATGCAGCTCTCCATGCAACTCTATCCTGTGCAAGCTTCTTCATCTCCCAGTACCTACCAATACCTACATCCTTCTGAATCTGCTTAGTGTATTCATCTCTTGGTCTCCTCTACGATTTTTACCCTCCACGCTGCCCTCCAATGCTTAATTTGTGATCCCTTGATGCCTCAGAACATGTCCTACCAACCGGTCCCTTCTTCTTGTCAAGTTGTGCCACAAACTCTTCTTCTCACCAATTCTATACAATACCTCCTCATTAGTTATGTGATCTACCCATCTAATCTTCAGCATTCTTCTGTAGCACCACATTTCGAAAGCTTCTATTCTCTTCTTGTCCAAACTATTTATCGTCCATGTTTCACTTCCATACATGGCTACACTCCATACAAATACTTTCAGAAACGACTTCCTGAGACGTAAATCTATACTCGATGTTAACAAATTTCTCTTCTTCAGAAATGCTTTCCTTGCCATTGCCAGTCTACATTTTATACCCTCTCTACTTCGACAATCATCAGTTATTTTGCTCCCCAAATAGCAAAACTCCTTTACTACTTTAAGTGTCTCATTTCCTAATCTAATTCCCTCAGCATCACCCGACTTAATTCGACTACATTCCACTATCCTCGTTTTGCTTTTGTTGATGATCATCTTATATCCTCCTCTCAAGACACTGTCCATTCCGTTCAACTGCTCTTCCAAGTCCTTTGCTGTCTCTGACAGAATTACAATGTCATCGGCGAACCTCAAAGTTTTTATTTCTTCTCCATGAAATTTAATACCTACTCCGAATTTTTCTTTTGTTTCCTTTACTGCTTGCTCAATATACAGATTGAATAACATCGGGGACAGGCTACAACCCTGTCTCACTCCCTTCCCAACCGCTGCTTCCCTTTCATGCCCCTCGACTCTAATAACTGCCATCTGGTTTCTGTACAAATTGTGAATAGCCTTTCGCTACCTGTATTTTACCCCTGACACCTTTAGAATTTGAAAGAGAGTATTCCAGTCAACATTGCCAAAAGCTTTCTCTAAGTCTACAAATGCTAGAAATGTGGGTTTGCCTTTCCTTAATCTATTTTCTGAGATAAGTCGTAGGGTCAGTATTGCCTCACGTGTTCCAATCTTTCTGCGGAATCCAAACTGATCTTCGCTGAGGTCGGCTTCTACCAATTTTTCCATTCGTCTGTAAAGAATTCGCGTTAGTATTTTGCAGCTGTGACTTATTAAACTGATAGTTCGGTTATTTTCACATCTGTCAACACCTGCTTTCTTTGGGATTGGAATTATTATATTATTCTTGAAGTCTGAGGGTATTTCGCCCGTCTCATACATCGTGCTCACCAGATGGTAGAGTTTTGTCATGACTGGCTCTCCCAAGGCCGTTAGTAGTTCTAATGGAATGTTGTCAACTCCCGGGGCCTTGTTTCGACTCAGGTCTTTCAGTGCTCTGTCAAACTCTTCACGCAGCATCGCATCTTCCATTTCATCTTCATTTACATTCTCTTCCATTTCCATAATATTGTCCTCAAGTACATCGCCCTTGTATAGACCCTCTATATACTCCTTCCACCTTTCTGCTTTCCCTTCTTTGCTTAGAACTAGGTTCCCATCTGAGCTCTTGATATTCATACAAGTGGCTCTCTTTTCTCCAAAGGTCTCTTTAATTTTCCTGTAGGCAGTATCTATCTTATCCCTAGTGAGATAAGCCTCTAAATCCTTACATTTGTCCTCTAGCCACCATCCCTGCTTAGCCATTTTGCACTTCCTGTCGATCTCATTTTTGAGACGTTTGTATTCCCTTTTGCCTGCTTCATTTACTGCGTTTTTATATTTTCTCCTTTCTTCAATTAAATTCAATATTTCTTCTGTTACCCAAGGATTTCTATTAGCCCTCGTCTTTTTACCTACTTGATCCTCTGTTGCCTTCACTACTTCATCCCACAGAGCTACCCATTCTTCTTCTACTGTATTTCTTTGCCCCATTCCTGTCAATTGTTCCCTTATGCACTCCCTGAAACTCTCTACAACCTCTGGTTCTTTCAGTTTATCCAGGTCCCATCTCCTTAAATTCCCACCTTTTTCTCGTTTCTTCAGTTTTAATCTACAGTTCATAACCAATAGGTTGTGGTCAGAGTCCACATCTGCCCCTGGAAATGTCTTACAATTTAAAACCTGGTTCCTAAATCTCTGTCTTACCGTTATATAATCTATCTGATACCTTCTAGTATCTTCAGGATTCTTCCATGTATACAACCTTCTTTTATGATTCTTGAACCAAGTGTTAGCTATTCACTTATGTTAGGGGGCTGATTATCCTAACAGATAGCTAATTCACTAGCTTGTAGTGAAGTGATAGAGTAACAGAACTCATCTACAGAATTCCACATGTAATTTAGATCTGCTGTGGTCACTGTGTGGGCAGGAGCAATGCTGGGGCCATCAAAATAACTGACGGTGTCCGTGCTTTGGGAGTCAGCTATCAGCGTTGGGTTGCACTGCATGCTGCACTTAGGACCGTTGACCACATTGACGAGCTGTGGCCGTGGACGATGTTCCCATTGTCGTGATATCGAACGCGAGTTGTGCTGATGGCAGTGCGGACCAGCGCCAACAAAAAACTCTGTCCGGGCTACCGAGACAGTGAATACTTTCCAATCGACCGATCTTCGGTCACTGCTTTACGTCTTCTTTCTCCGGCAGTTCGGAAGAGGTGTCTTCGAGAAATTCGGTTCTATACCAACTCCCACAAAATTAAGATGTGCCGACCACATCAAGCCACAGGGAGGCCGGTTGTGGACTAGTGCCAATCACTAGTGTGCAAACCACTGCACGCAACCGCTCCAAAACACCATGAAAAATCCCACCGCCAAAAACTAGCGGCGCCTCGTTACATCTGCAAGCGTCATCAACTGTCTGCCAGTCAACTTGCTCTTTTTAAAGTGCACGTGGGAAGACTGCGGCGTGGGAAGGGTAACTGACACAGAAAAATACTGTGCCTACGTGAAGTGCCGGCTTGATGTTCACCGAGCCGTGATTCTAAGAACGCAACAATAGTAAACCCTACCACCTTGGCCCAGTTGCCATATCGTCGCGCTATCAGATTCCAACAATCCTAGTCAGCTTCTCTCCAACCAAGAAAAAGCCGAGGATGTCTGTGAAAGAGACCTTCGCTGGTTACTGCTATTGTCACCTGGGCCGGACGTTCCTGGAACCCAGTGGACACGGCCGCCCACAACTCCCCCGTCCCGTGCGCCTCTCCCATATAGAATCTTCTCCAATAGTTGGAAAATATAGCAAATGGAGTACGACCCATCACCTGGATTAATTCGAGCAAAGAGTAATTAAAGCCCTTGATGCCTTATCGCCTTCATATCGTCAGTCCTTGAGAGGGCAGTTAAAGAAAATTAATGAAAGAGTACAACCCCAACCGAGATAAATAAATATCGGTAATGCAAACTTTATTATACTCGGATGTATGTGTAAATGAAATAACCGCCAAGATGATTTAGTAAATATTTGACTAAATCATGACATATAAGCCACTAAAATCCATTGAAATGCAGACAGATGTGTCGCATACCAACGGAAAAAAATGCTCCTATCAGAGTACAAAAATGTGAATTTATAGGAGGCAGTTGGTACCACACTTTCCAGAGTCTTTTAAGAAACAGGAACATATTCGCATTTTTTGTGCTTCGGTAGGATCATTTTTCCTCTGATTTCCTTCTTTTCCCCACTGCAGCACGGTAGGTAACACATGTGAAAAGAAATGTACTGCTCAGTAAAATTTAGATACTTTACTAATGTGAAACTGAAATAACGCGAATCTAATTTTACACCTCAGACCGGATTTTAAGTGCTTCTTTGACGATGCACTTGTTGAAGAATTACAATTAGAAACATCGTTGCCAGGCGACATAACCTCTTGTACAGAAAGCTTTCTAAACTTGGTTCGTCTAAATTGTCGTTTCTTGAAAACGCCTTTACGTTTCGTCATCTTCAATAAACACAACAAAACACACGTAAACAAGCACTGCAAACGTAAGTATAACAACTACTCGCAATCAGACTTGAAAAAAACTAACCGCGTGTTGGAAAGCGTGTTGTTTGCAAACAGCAGAAATAAGAGAATACCGACCGTCGCATTCCAAGGATAGCCAGCACACTAGGTAGTGAAAAAAATAAAGCCTTAATCTATCGAAATATTAGGTACCATGCCGATGACAGACTAGCAGACAACTGCCGTTACACAATAAATATCTGGAAGTCCCTAAGCTATTTGATAAACATTAATTATTGTCTGATCGTATTAGGTACCTGTATGTAACAATAAATTATATTTCAATGCTGTTCATGTTGAACAGATGCTGGAATTTTGTCAATCAGATACTTCGCTCGCCGCAAAAGTTTTTTATTTACGTTCAGTAAGCTTGTACATTAGACCAGTTAGGAATTTTCTCCCTTTTTTACGAGCTTTATTTCAAACATTGACAGATAAGGCTCTATTCTTTGACAGAAATGTCAAAGGAGATATCAAGGGATGATTTAGCCTCGTTGATGCTGCAATAATATTTGTGACCCCCTTAACACCGAGACAAAATTAACGATCTTAGCGATGGTGTACCTCCAAAGTCTTACACCAGTAAACAGCCGATTGAAGAACAGACTGACGCGATGGGCAGTCACTGTCGGATGTTGGAATTGGAGTTTAATGTCCACTTATAGAAAAACACAGTTATTGCCGACAACAGTATCACCCGTTTAAAGGTAATTTTCTCAGAGTGTGCACATCTATTTTAGTCTGCATACACAACACGCAAAATGCGCTAATGTTCCATACAACTGGTCAGCCTTAGTCTGTGTAAACTTCACTTCGAGGTGCACAAAATAGTCGATTGCTTAAAATTTGTCTCTCCTTAATATAGCCCTAAGAACAAATCATATGTCGATACATTTCGGTGTCTAATTGTAACAGTTAACTGTTCTTATCAGTAATTCTCACATTTCAAATTTCTTCTCCCACGAAGTTTAAACCCTCGCGCAATCTTTTACCAATATTCGGCTTTAAGACAGCAGTAACCTCCATTATTCATAACAATATAGCGCAGTAAAATATTATTTCACAGCATCGCGATCTGGATAAAATTTGCACTTTGCGCGTCTGTCTGCGTTTACGCGTTTTCCCAACAGGAGAACTCTCACCTTCTTGTTTCAACAACAAAAACTCCTCAATCTTGACGAAATTTTGCGTAGATGAAACATTTTCCAATCTGGGTCATTTCATTATTTTACATGTACAATAATAATTTCAGATCATACTTACAAGGTAGACAATATTTAGATATGTCAGAAACAGAAAAAAGTTCTACAGTTATCATCAGACATAGATTTGCATCTTCAGGGATATTTTACACAACAGAACTGAGTAATGTACAAGTGATTGCGTTTACAAATCGATATGTACATATAAATAAGACAAGTCCCCGCACCAGTGCTTTTTGAAACGTCCAATTTGCCCTCCTTCTCACGATTCTTTTGCTTCCACCACATAATTTAACAGCACAGAATTTATTACAGTCACAAAATCGGGTTTTACGCGGGTTCGAGAAAGGGCAGGGCAAATCACAGTCGATAATACACTGGATGGATGGAAAGAGGGACGTCTATGTTCATCCCAACGCTTGGGAATAACAATCACTGGTGTGAAAAACTTAATAACGAAGATAACTTTCGCATGATGTGTTACTGCCGAGTAAAGCGGTTCGATGAAATTGGACTGTACATAGAAAGGGCCTTTACAGCGCAATGCAGAAGATAAGTGGGCCGGCCGCGGTGGTCTCGCGGTTCTAGGCGCGCAGTCCGGAACCGTGCGACTGCTACGGTCGCAGGTTCGAATCCTGCCTCGGGCATGGATGTGTGTGATGTCCTTAAGTTAGTTAGGTTTAAGTAGTTCTAGGGGACTGATGACCACAGCAGTTGAGTCCCATAGTGCTCAGAGCCATTTGAACCATTTTTGAAGATAAGTGAAAGAAATTCGCAATAAGACAAACAGAAATGACACTTTATTCAAAGATAACAATTAATTAGCACTAAAGTCATTCCGATTTATGATTTTTCCCTGCATATTACAAAAGGCGCTACATGTATCTTAAAAGGGTGTGTGAACACCGCGGACGGCAAGGCATCCTCTGCAGCGTGCTGCCATTCTGGCCACGAGGTTGATAAAGAATTCTTGTGGTAGGACGTTCCATTCCTACACCAACGTGAGTGACAACTGTTGGACGGTCGTTGATACCTGTGGGCATCCTGCCATCCGTTTCCCCATTGCACGTCACATGTGCTCTATGAGATTTAAGACGGGGGACCTGTGGAGTCCAGACCATTCGTCGAATATCCTCTCGTTCCAAAAATTCTTCCACCTGCACTGTTCGGTGCAGTCGTGCATTGTTATCTACAAAAATGAGTTCAGGGACGAATGCACCTCTAAAATGATGCACCATAGCGTTGACCGATGACTGTGTCGTGTTCAAAGATTTGGAGGTCTGTACGCCCATGCAACATTATACCTTTACCTTTTCTTGATGTTTTGGTACGAAGGAAAGGAGATGGAACCTTGGGACACAGCGCCTGCCGCAAGCCAACGCATACAGATCTATATCTGCAGGCCACAAGCTGCCATCATCCTGCACAAAGCAGTAGTGCATTACGCACGTTAGTTCATAGAGCACATGTGTTATCTGATCCTGAAAGCCTGTCGAGTGAACTACAACATTTGAAGACAGTGTTCCGACAAAACGGTTATTCCGAGGGACAGATACGTAATGCATTCAGGCCCAGGTGAGTTCAATCTATGGAGCAGAACGAAGACACGAAGACACCCACCACTTTGGCTTTTTTGCCGTATTTTGGTGCCATGTCGTCAAGAATAAGAAGAATCCTCGTAAGATATGGAATTAAGTGTGTTTTTCAACCATCTGCAAAACTGAGAAACCTGTTTGGTTCGGTTAAGGATGACGTCGGCCTGAGGAAATGTGGTGTGTACAAGATTCCTTGTGTGGGGCAGCGTATATAGGCCAAGACGCGCCGCACAGTACAAGAACGCTGCTATGAACATCAGCGTCATACACGCCTTCGTCAACCGGAAAAGTCGGCATTTGTGGAACACTGCCTGAACACAGGACATCGTATGATTTATGAAAAGACGGAGGTTTTATCCCGGGCATCATCTTTCTGGGATTGCGTCATTAAGGAAGCAATACATATTCGTACTGCCGATAATGTCATCAACAAGGATGTGGGATTTCAACTGAGCACAGCCTGGAACCCTGCATTGGCTGCAATTAAATCACGACGCGAAAACCCAGATTCTTCGATAACAGGCCAGTCGTAACATTGATGTAGTACGGACGTTGGTGAGTAACGTCTGACCGCACTGTTGGCAAAAGCAGCGCACAGCTCACGCGCAGGAGAGCCGCTCAGCGATTTTCGGCAGAGGGAGTTCGAAATTGGCACCATCTAACTGCAAATCATTGCGCATGCGCGATTTCCGCGCCTGCGCATTCTTCGCGCGCGTGCTCTAAAAACGGGGCGTCGACGTGCGAATACCCTGAGTCGTACCTAGCCACCAGCAAGGTTGAACCACCTGAACGTGTCGGACAGTTGCTCCGAGGAAATATTGTGGAATCTGCACAACGTGATCCGGTGGCAAAACCGTGAAGATTTTTTTAGAACATTATACCTCCCCACATCGTAACACACCGGAACCATTATGTTCGAGAGTGTACCTGGGTGCATTGCGCGTTTCCACTTCTTGATATGTGACGATACGTCCAGTATTACTACTCAAGCTGAATCTGCTCTCATTCGAGAAGAGCATGTGCTCCTCTCCTCGTTTGCCCAGTCCCTGTGCTGTGGGCACCATCGTAAACACTGTCATCGATGTGCGGGTGTCAACGGAACACAACGTACTGGTTTCGGACAAAGAGACCACCCCATGCTGTCCTCGTGCCACTGTGGAGCATGAGATTCTGTGCCTTGGGGTCCTGTTATCTGTGGTTGCAACTGTACCTGATATCTGACACTAGTCCGTTCTTGCCTGTTGCACAAAGCAGCTGCCATCTACTGGTGCATTTGACCATGGTCGACCACCTCTTCTCCTTCGGGCAGCAGTGCATGTGGTTCCGAAAGCTCCCCGTGCACTTGGAACAATTCTGTGAGCAATACCAAAGTCATGGGCTACACTCGTCACACTTCGTCATCCTTCCAGTTTCCCGAGCCGATGATTCTTCCCCATGTGGAGTCATTCACATGTTGTCTCCGGGCCGTGTTTCAATGAAGAACACCACCGCAGTATGCTATAACTACTCGCTGGTTGGCACACAATGTCTTTTCGCATTCCTTCAGTTGCCTTCTAGCTGCGGGGCTAGTTCCATTTGAAGCTCTAGTCACGCTGACCTGACGGCATGCACGTCCAACTTCCTGTACACGAACGGGAGATCTCTGGCGAACGCTTCCGCAGTTTCATTTCCACCTACTATTCCGTGTGTTGGGTTACTTTATCTAGCTCATCTTTTAGTTTTGCACAGAAGTACATTTCCAAGGATCGTTTGTGGCTATGAACATCAGCAAGAGAAGAGATTTGTTTCAAGAATACTGCCATTGTTGGCCTTGGTAGTCTTGAAATATTGGAAAAAAAATCATCTCGTCTACAAAGACGATTGATGACTATGTTTGTGTGGCCAAATGCATGCGCATTACCATTCCTACATATGCTAAAGCAGATAGCGAATGTATCTGACAGGAGACCTGTCTGTTTGCTGTCTGTGAGTGAGATATGGAAAGTTCGTATTTTCGTGACCGACTGTTGGTATATGGGTTGGACATGAATGCTGGAGCGATAGCTGCGTCCGATCGTACTATGCGGTTACTGCGGAGATATTATTAACGAAGCTGGCCGTGATTTGCGGATTTCCAAATTTGCAAGCGAAGCAGTGTGCCCAGCAACTGTGTTAGGACTGTTCCTGCATATCAGCAGGGAGACTCGGCAGCACGCCTCATTAGAACCGAACACGACAGCGAGAGGAGAGGAACGAAGAGGGCAGGGGGTGGCGGGCGTAAACAGGCGCTCGAAAGCATCGCGGTTTCCGGCGAAAGCTTGTTACTCGCGACTTTTAATGAATAATGTAAAAGCGATCGATTTATTACTTCCGTCTGCTGTGCAATTCGTTCTGTTAGATATTGCTAAAGCGCCAATATCTGTTATTTTTGCTGATTGCTTTAAGTGATGTCAGAATATACACCTCCGGTTTTATTTTCAAGCACGGTCGTGCAGATATCTACATAGTCTTCTCTGCACACACACACACACACACACACACACACACGCGCGTACGCACACACGCGCTACCACGCACACGCACAAGGGGCCTCCCTTGTTTTAAGCGCCTGGGGGTTTTTGCTATGGGACTGACCCCAATATCTGCGCCCCTTTGATCGCACAACGGATAATGTCTTTCTTTGAACCGGTGAGCTATGAAAGGCAGTAGATAAAAGCAGATCGTATCAGCCCTTTGATGCCTTACGCAGCATCGTTCATCGTATTAAGTTGTCTCCAGGAAAACGATGACTTGCGAAATAAATACATGGTACGTACAATGAACCATGTAATTCGCAAAATACAGAAAAGAAACAAACGACTCAATTTTGACTTAGTATAATGGGTTGCAAAGTTACGCAAAAATATTTTAACGCAATAGAACGGGGATGTCCTTGATCACACATTCGATTGTGCTGTGTATTACAAGAAACTTCGAAAATTTTGCGATGTGGAGTACTTATCTAAAAGAGAAAGAGAGGTCCATTACACACGGGTCTGGAAATGTATTCCTTCTGAGAACTCAACACTTGTTAATAGAAACACTGAAAGACGTAGCAGAAATAAAGACAGACTTTCCTTTGATTCTACATCAACGGGGCCAACAATATGTTTTGATGTCTTAGTGTATCACAGAAGTCTTCACGCACATTAAAGTGCACATTCGACAAGCAAGTCGCCGCAGTGGCGTCAACTCGAAAGACTTGCACCAAACGAACGGTCTACCCGACAGGAGGCCCTAGGCACAAGGCATTTCCCTTCCGAATTTGCACCTGAGGAAACCTGCAGTTATTTATGTGGTTTTAGCTGTGCAGCAATGTAGTTAGAACATTAAATTATTCTTAACTCTGGATACATATCGTGATATCTTACCCGCTTATGAAAATGACATCTCTTTCATGATTACTGTTGTTATGCTGTTTGCCCCTACGAATGGCAAGAACATTTTTCTTTTGTATTTCTCTCCGTCTGTTAAGAACGTAAGGTTACAACTCTACAAATCATAGGATATGATTTTCTATTATGATTTAGCAAATTCTAGTGGCTTGCGAGCCCTTTCCCTCTACACTAAAAATTACCGACGTCGTAGAGTTCCATCCAATAAAACATTGGAACGACTTTTACGATATATTAGGGTCACTGATTGTCAAGCACCTTAAAGTGTACCTACTGTGAGACGTAGCTGAGTCCGCTCGTATGCGATGGATGGACGTGCATTACGTTTAGCCGACAACAACTCTGATGCCAGTGTCTGACGATTAGCAGCGGAAGAAGGCGTGAGTCATCCTCTTGTCTGGGCAGTAATTTATAAATAATTGCTCTATCCGTACTATCTTCAGCTTGAACAGACTCAAAGACCGCGAAATGTTACATCTCTCTCAGTGGCTCTAGTGAAAGCGTAGTGCAGATCCACTCTTTGGATTTAACATTTTATTTACTTCCGACGTTGGTTTCACTACAGATGGTATTGCGAATTTTCGTAATCAACATTTGTAAGATGACGCCATTTCAGAAGTTGTAGAATTTGTATAGATAGGCGTGTTAAAGATAGGTTAATAGAGCTATGTGAAATGACTGTCAGGAGTTCTTGACGAAAGTATTGCTTATGTTGCTGGCCTCCTCGATACACCAATAGTTTCAGTTATGGAGACATTTGAAGGAACTCGTCTACCCCAGGCCAATCCATAGTCTGCAGACACTATAGATCGCACCTTCGATACATGCCAGCACGTACAACAGCAACCGGCTGCAACTTCAAAGACTGCGTGATTTCTTAGTCGAAGGGCAGAGGCAGAGGGATGCACTGGCTTGGATGTGCTTCACGTCGAGCAACTCCTATAAACAAGTGTTCAGGTCTAAAAAAATATGAATTTGCGGATCCGTATTTATTGAACTAGTGTTCTATTCATTCCGACTATCACAGGTTGTGTTCAAAACGACCACCGCGAGCAGCAGTACACGGTTCCAGTCTGGTATGGAACGAATGCTGCTCATGCGCTAGCATTTCAGCGGAGATGTCGGAGCAAGCTGTAGTAATACGCTGCTCCATATCATTGGGTGTAGTTGGTATGTTCTTGCAGACAGTGTCTTTCAAAAAATCTACAGGCGTCAAACGTAGGAATAGGCCGGCCAAGGTACAGGTCACCTAAATGTTGCACCGCAAATACTGCGATAATGGAAAGAGCTATTGATGTGCGGTTCCACGTAAAAGATTAGTAGTCAGGGGCTCGTACAGTTAGCCAATTTTGTGCAAACATACACTTTTTTAATTGTAAAAATGCCTATTGACATTAACAAATAAAAAGGAGGCTAAATTACAAAGTCAGTGGTGTTTGTTGCAGCATTCTAATGCAAATCGATTACGAGGTACGGTATTTTGCGAAGTTACCACACAGACGCTTGTACCATATCTGTGGTAACACACACTTTAGAAAAACAGAAGTGCTTACACCAATTATGCAGATTCTGACCAGTGACAAGACAACCGACCATCACAGGTTGTGTTCAAAATGACCACCGGCAGGGCAGTACACGCTTCCAATCTGGCATGGAACGACTGCTGCATACGTGCTAGTATTTCAGCGGAGATGTCCGAGCAGGCTGCAGTAATACGTCATTGCATATAAAAATCAGGGGAACGGGCCGGCCAAGGTAGAGATCCTCTGTATCCAATCAAATGATTTGGAAACAATTCGTGAAGGCATTCTGTAACACTTCGTGCACTATAGGCTGGATAGCAATCATGTCAGTACCATAGGTCCCTCCTAGTCTGCAGAGGAACGTCTTCTAGCATCCGGGAAGGATGATCTATTAGGAGGCTGTGATAATTGTGCTCATGCAGTGTTCCATCTATAAAAAATGGCGTATGAGGTGATGGTCCACTATCCCACACCACACGCTTACACTCCATTGACGCTCGCGCTCCACCTGACGAAGTCAACGGGGTTTGTCAGCATATAAGTAGTGCATGTTTCGGCGGTTTACCTGACCATGACTGGTAAATGTTGCTTCATCACTAAACAAAGTACATGATACATCTGGGGTCTGTCTTAATGCCCATTTAAAGAAGGTAACACGATTCTCATTATCGTTTCCATGCAGTTCTTGATGGAGAGAGATGTAATGGGAATGGAACCTACACTCCTGGAAATTGAAATAAGAACACCGTAAATTCATTGTCTCAGGAAGGGGAAACTTTATTGACACATTCCTGGGGTCAGATACATCACATGATCACACTGACAGAACCACAGGCACATAGACACAGGCAACAGAGCATGCACAATGTCGGCACTAGTACAGTGTATATCCACCTTTCGCAGCAATGCAGGCTGCTATTCTCCCATGGAGACGATCGTAGAGATGCTGGATGTAGTCCTGTGGAACGGCTTGCCATGCCATTTCCACCTGGCGCCTCAGTTGGACCAGCGTTCGTGCTGGACGTGCAGACCGCGTGAGACGACGCTTCATCCAGTCCCAAACATGCTCAATGGGGGACAGATCCGGAGATCTTGCTGGCCAGGGTAGTTGACTTACACCTTCTAGAGCACGTTGGGTGGCACGGGATACATGCGGACGTGCACTGTCCTGTTGGAACAGCAAGTTCCCTTGCCGGTCTAGGAATGGTAGAACGATGGGTTCGATGACGGTTTGGATGTACCGTGCACTATTCAGTGTCCCCTCGACGATCACCAGTGGTGTACGGCCAGTGTAGGAGATCGCTCCCCACACCATGATGCCGGGTGTTGGCCCTGTGTGCCTCGGTCGTATGCAGTCCTGATTGTGGCGCTCACCTGCACGGTGCCAAACACGCATACGACCATCATTGGCACCAAGGCAGAAGCGACTCTCATCGCTGAAGACGACACGTCTCCATTCGTCCCTCCATTCACGCCTGTCGCGACACCACTGGAGGCGGGCTGCACGATGTTGGGGCGTGAGCGGAAGACGGCCTAACGGTGTGCGGCACCGTAGCCCAGCTTCATGGAGACGGTTGCGAATGGTCCTCGCCGATACCCCAGGAGCAACAGTGTCCCTAATTTGCTGGGAAGTGGCGGTGCGGTCCCCTACGGCACTGCGTAGGATCCTACGGTCTTGGCGTGCATCCGTGCGTCGCTGCGGTCCGGTCCCAGGTCGACGGGCACGTGCACCTTCCGCCGACCACTGGCGACAACATCGATGTACTGTGGAGACCTCACGCCCCACGTGTTGAGCAATTCGGCGGTACGTCCACCCGGCCTCCCGCATGCCCACTATACGCCCTCGCTCAAAGTCCGTCAACTGCACATACGGTTCACGTCCACGCTGTCGCGGCATGCTACCAGTGTTAAAGACTGCGATGGAGCTCCGTATGCCACGGCAAACTGGCTGACACTGACGGCGGCGCTGCACAAATGCTGCGCAGCTAGCGCCATTCGACGGCCAACACCGCGGTTCCTGGTGTGTCCGCTGTGCCGTGCGTGTGATCATTGCTTGTACAGCCCTCTCGCAGTGTCCGGAGCAAGTATGGTGGGTCTGACACACCGGTGTCAATGTGTTCTTTTTTCCATTTCCAGGAGTGTATATCGATGGAGAACGCGTTAGAAATTCGCCCGACTAGTGGCACTTCCTTATGTGATTTCGCGGGAGCTAGCATGAGAATTAAGTGCGACAACTGCAAGAACATTAATTTCCCTCTCTTCTGTCATCACTTTTTTCCTTCTGTTCCGCTGTGTACGTGTTACACTATCACTTTCACGAAGAGGTTGATAAATAATTGCCGAAATGACTGACGTCTATTGGGATGTCTTGCTACATACACCATTAGAGAACGATTTGCATTGTTCGTACACTCCATACACCAGGAGCATGTCGGCTTTTTGTGCGCGGCAAATGCCATGACCCACTCACGACGTACTGCTTCGACTGTCACACAGTAACTAACTAGCAAGTCACAATGCACTCATGGACACACAAACAAACATAACATCATACCTAGCAACTACGGTGGTTCGTAGCAAAAATAAGTGTCGGTGTCTAAACTTTACAAAATGTGATATCTCGTAACACTGTGTGAGAACAGTGATCGTAAGACGATCCTAGCTACAGGGACTGGATACGACTGTGAGGCTTGTCAGTGACAACCGGTTTCAAACCCGATATGAATCGCCACTGTCAGTGGATGCAGATCCATCACCTCAACGTATTTTACTGGAACGTTTACTTTTCGCTGCATCTGCTTGTCATAATGCAGTTTTGACGTTTTCGTAATATCTGTCATACGAGTGACACTTTAGTGATAACAGACAGCAATACTACCAGTATTAGTTGACAGGAAACAGTCAGTTGATTTAGTTCTTGTCAGTTTCTCTTTAGCTGCTAGTTGCATGACATGGCTGAACATGTAATGAGAGAAACTGAATTAACTGTTTCAGAAAGTGAGTATAGACCCGATGAAAGTACATACGCACGTGACAAACGAAACAGTGTAGAACCGTGCGAAAGAAGCATGTAAATATAGCGGGAAATGTTGTCCCTCCAACGGACACTGGAGCGGACTGTAAGTATAAAAGCCGCTGCTGTGGCAAAATGAGTGATGAAATGAAAAAATACGTAGATGAAAGAATTCAATAAACCGAAGACTAAAAAACAAATGTATGCATTTGTATGTGGTTTAATCAGAGTAAGGTGAAAGAAACAGAGGGCATTAGTTCTTGTAGAAAGCATTTGCGCATAACAAGTGACGACACATACATAAATATGTCATGAAGCTTGCCAACATGTACGTGCCAGCTTCAGACATGGAATTTTAGAATAAGATGGTCTCTTACCTAACTATTGCGGGTGCTAACATCCAGTTCGTCAGCAGGAGAAGCACAATGAAATAGACCGGAACTTTTCGACTCCGTGAATGTAGAAGAGGGTATCAGTGATCATAAGTCAGTGGTTGCATCAATGACTACAAGTGTAATAAGAAATGCCAAGAAAGGAAGGAAAATATATTTGCTTAACAAGAGTGATAGGGCACAAATCGCAGAATATCTGAGTGACCACCATCAAACGTTCATTTCTGAGGAAGAGGATGTGGAACAAAAATGGAAAAAATTCAGAAACATCGTCCAGTACGCCTTAGATAAGTTCGTACCGACTAAGGTCCAAAGCGAGGGGAAAGATCCACCGTGGTATAACAATCATGTACGAAAGGTACTACGGAAACAAAGAAAGCTTCATCATAGGTTTAAGAGTAGTCGAATCATAGCTGATAAGGAAAAGCTGAACGAAGCGAAAAAGAGCGTAAAGAGAGCAATGAGAGAAGCATTCAACGAATTCGAACATAAAACATTGGCAAACAATCTAAACAAGAACCCTAAAAAGTTTTGGTCATATGTAAAATCGGTAAGCGGATCTAAATCCCCTATTCAGTCACTCGTTGACCACGATGGCACCGAAACAGAGGACGACCGAAGAAAGGCAGAAATACTGAATTCAGTGTTCCGAAACTGTTTCACTGCGGAAAATCGTAACACGGTCCCTGACTTCAGCCGTCGCACGGACGCCAAAATGGAAAATATTGAAATAAACGATATCGGAATTGAAAAACAACTGCTATCACTTAGTAGCGGAAAAGCATCCGGACCAGACGAGATACCCGTAAGATTCTACAGTGATTATGCTAAAGAACTTGCCCCCTTTCTATCAGCAATTTATCGTAGATCTCTGGAAGAACGTAAAGTACCTAGCGACTGGAAGAAAGCGCAGGTCGTTCCCATTTTCAAGAAGGGTCATAAATCAGATGCGAATAATTATAGGCCTATTTCGCTTACGTCAATCTGTTGTAGAATAATGGAACATGTTTTATGTTCTCGAATTATGACGTTCTTAGATAACACAAATCTCCTTCATCATAACCAACATGGATTCCGCAAACAGAGATCATGTGAAACTCAGCTCGCCCTATTTGTCCAAGAAATTCACAGTGCCGTAGACACTGGCGAGCAGATTGATGCCGTATTCCTGGACTTCAGGAAGGCATTTGATACGGTTCCGCACTTACGTTTAGTGAAAAAAATACGAACTTACGGAATATCGGACCAGGTTTGTGATTGGATTCAGGATTTCCTAGAAGAAAGAACACAACATGTCATTCTTAACGGTTCAAAATCTGCAGATGTGGAGGTAATTTCGGGAGTACTGCAAGGAAGCGTGATAGGACCTTTATTGTTTACAATATACATAAATGACTTAGTTGACAACATCGGTAGCTCCGTGAGGCTATTTGCAGATGACACGGTTGTCTACAAGAAAGTAGCAACATCAGAAGACTCGTACGTACTCCAGGAAGACCTGCAGAGGATTAATGAATGGTGCGACAGCTGGCAGCTTTCCCTAAACGTAGATAAATGTAATATAATGCGCATACATAGGGGCAGAAATCCATTCCAGTACGATTATGCCATAGGTGGTAAATCATTGGAAGCGGTAACGACCGTAAAATACTTAGGAGTTACTATCCGGAGCGATCTGAAGTGGAATGATCACATAAAACAAATAGTGGGAAAAGCAGGCGCCAGGTTGAGATTCATAGGAAGAATTCTAAGAAAATGTGACTCATCGACGAAAGAAGTAGCTTACAAAACGCTTGTTTGTCCGATTCTTGAGTATTGCTCATCAGTATGGGACCCTTACCAGGTTGGATTAATAGAAGAGATAGACATGATCCAGCGAAAAGCAGCGCGATTCGTCATGGGGACATTTAGTCAGCGCGAGAGCGTTACGGAGATGCTGAACAAGCTCCAGTGGCGGACACTTCAAGAAAGGCGTTACGCAATACGGAGAGGTTTATTATCGAAATTACGAGAGAGCACATTCCGGGAAGAGATGGGCAACATATTACTACCGCCCACATATATCTCGCGTAATGATCACAACGAAAAGATCCGAGAAATTAGAGCAAATACGGAGACTTACAAGCAGTCGTTCTTCCCACGCACAATTCGTGAATGGAACAGGGAAGGGGGGATCAGATAGTGGTACAATAAGTACCCTCCGCCACACACCGTAAGGTGGCTCGCGGAGTATAGATGTAGATGTAGATGAATGAACTTTCTATTAACCATCTACAGCTATGACTTTTATTGGTCTATCCACTATCCTTCGTAGTTCTGTCTTCTCATAATATTCAGGAACCAGTAAAGTACTAACAATTGTTGCTTCTCTGCCGGCCGGTGTGGCCGTGCAGTTCTACGCGCTTCAGTTCGGAACCGCTCTACTGCTAAGGTCGCAGGTTCGAATCCTGCCTCGGGCATGGATGTGTGTGATGTCCTTAGGTTAGTTAGGTTTAAGTAGTTCTAAGTTCTAGGGGACTGAAGACCTCAGAAGTTAAGTCCCATAGTGCTGAGAGCCATTTGAACCATTTTTTTGTTGCTTCTCTAGTTACTTGTTTATCAATTTCGTGTTCATACTAATAAGACAAAACTGTTTGGTGAAAACAAGAGATAAGCAGACTTTCTTAAAAATCAATAAATAGTATAATAATTGTTTGTTTGGTTACGTAATGAACTATTACGCTGTGAAGATGCCCAATATAAAGGTTGGGAAAAAAGGCCGATTAAAAATTTGGTACATGTGGACAGCTTTTGTATTTTACTCGAAATTATACCTAGTTATTCCACCAATGCCTTCAATTGAGGCCATTATCAACGTGACAGACAGCACAACATGGTATTAGCTTGATGGTATCCGGCGGGTAGCTAACCTTTCGTCCAGTGAGTTTGTATTCCACTCCCTAAACCGCTGCCAGGTAAAGTCATGGCCAACAGTCCACAGGTAGCTGTGGGACGCTATCTCAGCGTCAAATTTCGGAAAGACCACAATTCCCAAGGAGTGTACGAAGCAAAGAGAGGCGTGAAGGACTGTGGTTGTGACATCAGACTCGCATTTAGCAGCAGCGTGTTCAAATTATCTTCCAAGAGTCCACATCTAGCATTCCTGCAGCTACCCTACATCTATGAGGGAGGGAAATGCCGGGATGGTTCCTATGAAGAAGGCTTGGCTGGTTTCCTTCTCCAAATCCTCGTTTGTACTCCGTGGTTAATAACCTCTTTGTCTTATGGTCTTAAAGCTGCCATCTACCTTCCTTCGCTTTCGAGAGGTGCACGGTTGAAATCGCTGTCCACCATTCGGAGTTGCGTTTTTCTTGGGCCCTGAATCAATCGATGCATTTGCTTGGATGTTATATCAACAAGCAATGTGAGATTCAATCTCCTATAATTGCCCAGCTAAACTAGTGGCATTCCCTAATGATCTCAACGTTGACAATACATTAAACTGTTGCATTTCTTCGTCGCTCGGCTCCTTCAATCCTTCACGGTGCAAGCATTTTTATGCTCAAGTGTTGTTTGAAGATGCGCACTGCGAGAAACGTTGGTGGAACTCGTAACGTTCCTGATACGTTAGCCGCTAATCTTTGGGGTCAGATTTTACTGCTAATGGATGGATTATATTCATGCTTGGAGTTTCCTCTCTTCCACCTGAACAAATTTTTGTTATGTCGTAAAACACAGAGGGTGTATCCAAAATGGAGTGAGGAGAAAACCTGTAATTTGTACGTGGTCGAGCAGTGTACGAAAAGTAATGTATTTCATTGTTAAAATGTTGCGGCTGGCAGAGCAGCGAACGGAAGCGATTAGCAGGAGTCCGCCATTGAACACGCCGCTAACAGGCCGGGCACCTGGTGTCGAACGCTCTCGTTAATCAAAACGGGTGCGGCCGCACACCACGCAGGAAATTACGAATTCAGCTAACCACGTAAAAAGGAAATTGTTACCCGTTTCGAATGAATATTAACAACGTCGCATCGATTTCGTTTTAATAACGTCGCTAATCAAACAAGATGATAGGCCAATTAGGCTGGCCACATTACGCGCGTCACATAGTGCAGCAGATTCATTTAAATTACGATAGGAAAGCAAACAATGCCAAACAAGATCAAAGAGCAGCCGGCGAACCTAAATCTCACAACAAATACGAGGCAATTAAAAGTCAATTAGTGAACCTTAACTTGTGATACTTAAGACGTTACCCAAAAAGAAATTAAACAATTTTTTTCTAATGGTGATCAAGCAGTAATCTTTCGACGTATCGGCCGGCTTGCTCTTGCAAAATGGCGTGATCAAGGATGAGAACTAAATGTTACTGCCAGTACTTTGAAGTTACCTTACGTAGGGTTACTGATTTCACGGGTGATCGTGAAGATGATGTAGCTATCACAAATTCGAAGTCGGATTCCATCATGACACCCCTCACTGTGAGATCTCATTTTTCCCCGAGTCCAGTGCGCATTTCAGAAAGGCGCTACAGACCTAGGCAGTGTACGTTAACTACACCGCGGCTGTTGGAACGACATACAAGGTTCGAAACTTAAATCACCACTATTTGGCCGTCAAGGGATGGAGAGGTGGCGGTGCGCAGTTCATTATCAGATTGTGCGCCAGCATTCAGAGTTTACGTTCCAAATCTGCCAGCGTTTCCTTACGGATTGAGGGCATGAGACACAGTAGTTTATATCCTACATCGACATCAATATATACAGAGTGTCACATTCATATACAGGAGATAGTTTTCGTCAAAACAGAAGAAAATTTATTATACGAGGGCTATCCACAAAAAACATTACGTTTTCGTTTGTGTCCGTTAAGGGCGGGGCTAGCGCGGCCATCTTAGTGTCATGGCATTCCCCCGCTCAGTCGGCATCCTGCCGTGCTAGTGAGAGGTTCGTGCTGTACTCCGTTGAGTTACTGTGACAGTTTGAGATGTCAGCGTTAATTGAAAATGCCGCGAAGTGTGAAGTGCGTGCTGTAATAAGGTTTCTGACTGCAAAAAACTGTACACCGATAGAAATCTATCGGCAGCTTTGTGAAGTATATGGGGACAACATAATCACCGAAGGTGGAGTGCGTCAATGGGTCATAAAATTTAAAAATGGCCGAACTAACGTTCACGACGAAGAGCGAAGTGGAAGACCCAGCATAGTGACTGCCGAACTTGTCGAAAACGTCGATGCCGCGGTCCGTGAAAACCGTAATTTCACAATAACGGAACTCTGTATGAGTTTTCCACAAATTTCACGAAGTTTGTTGCAAGAAATCATTACCGAAAAGCTTGGTTACCACAAGTTTTGTGCAAGATGGATACCAAAAATCTTGACAGAGATTCACAAAAATCAGCGAATGGCTGCACCGTTAACGTTTTTGGACGCTTACGAGAAAGATGGCGACTCATTACTCGATCGCATCGTTACTGGTGACGAAACATGGGTTAAGCATGTGAACTGCGAGACAAAATTGCAGTCAATGCAGTGGGAGCACACAAATTCTCCCCAAAAACCCAAGAAATGCATGCAGACAATGTCGGCAAGGAAGGTGATGGCGACTGTCTTTTTGGACAGAAAAGGTGTGATTTTTGTGGGTTTCTTGGAAGAGGCACTACAATAAACTCTCAAAGGTATTGCCAAACTCTGCACAACCTCAGAAGAGCAATAAAAAACAAGCGCAGGGGAAAGTTGGGCTCAAAGATCTTACTGATTCACGACAACGCCCAGGCCCACACGGCAAATGCCACTCGTGAAGTTCTCGAATCTTTTAAGTGGGAGTTGTTTCCTCATCCGCCGTACAGTACCGACCTGGCACCGAGCGACTTCCACTTATTCCCAGCAATGAAGAAGTGGTTGGCTATGCAGCGTTTTGATGACGACGCACAGCTTCAAGAAGAGGTAACCACGTGGTTGAAGGCGCAGGCGGCCGAATTTTACGACGAAGGAATTTCCAAGCTCGTCCATCGCTACGATAAGTGCCTTAATTTAAATGGCAACTATGTAGAAAAGTAGTATTTAAGTGTGGCTTTAATCTGTATATAATAAAAAAATTTCCAATACTTTATTTATTTTTAATTCCGAAACGTAATGTACTTTGTGGATAGCCCTCGTAATTACATGTACGGAAACCAAGGCCTGTTGAGATATGGGCTGTTTTACTTGTGACGAGAAATGTGAAGTACTCGGCATCTTACTGTTGCAGTTCATTGCGTGTGTCTGAATGGTTGCAATTTTCAGGACATCGATGGTGCCGCTGATACCAGGCATAGTTACGCAACGATTTAATCCATCAGTTGAGCTTGTGCTGCCCATGCATTATTATGCATATCATTCTTGTCACTAACTTGCATGCCTGATACGTTAAACTGCGTCTGCGATAGTTCTCGCATTTGTATGCTTTTGCTGTCTTTGAGATTGTATGGATGATGTTTTTCCGAAAGTCTTGACTCACAGGTTCTACAAACCAACGTGAATAGTCGTTTGGTTGCCAACTCCCCCCATACTCCCAGAAATTCCGAAGGAATTCCGCCTTATTTGGTCTCAAGTCTTCCCAAAGCTCTGTTAAAGTGAAAGTGTAATACTCAAAACCCCCTTTGTATTTCATAACGATTCCCACTTCCTCTTCTATCACGTCATTAGACAGTTCCTTCTCCGTGTAGAGGCTCCCAGTGTATTCTTTGTATCTATCCGCTTCTGAAACCTGGGCTTAACAGCACAATTCCTCTTGAACTCTTAATTTTAACAACTTTCTTTTTAATTTCGACGAAAGTTGTTTACACGTGAAGTCAGTATGGAGATTTCGAGAATTTTCATCTACATCAATGTTACCATTTTACCTCCTATTCCATTTTCACTTTATTATATGCAAAAAACATCCTTTCTATTGACAGTTCCTTTTTTCAATTTTTTCCAAATTTTTCCTTCGGTCATTTCACATTTGCTTTCTTGCCCTTCCACTTTATTTTATCCCTAAGTGATTTATATTGCTGTTCCCCTGCCTTTTCTTGAACATTTTTGTATTTCTTTCGCTCGACAAGCAGCTGAAGCTTTCTTCTGTTGATTAAGCTTCCTTCATAGGAATCTTCCTAATATCTATATTTGTCCGTCCAACTTCCGTGATTGCCCTTCTTAGAGATATCCAATCGTCTTCGACTGCACTTGCTATTGCAGTATTCATTACTGCAGTATCCACAGTCTTCGACAACTTCAAACGCACCTCATTCTTTGTCAGTACTTCATTATCCCACTTGTTTCCACATACATTCTTCTGGACTTTTCTTTTATACTTCAGTCTGCTCTTCATCGTTAGTAAATTGTTACCTGGGTCTATACTTACCTCTGAGTGTGCCTTACAACCCACTATCTGATTTCAGAGTCTCTTTCTCACCATGATGTAATCCAGGTGGAATCTTCGTGTGTCTCTAGGCCTTTCCAAGTCTGCCTACTTATATTATGATTAATGAAAAGCTTATTGACTGTTACGAACTGAAACATGTTGCAGAATCGAACTTGTGTCTCTGGTCTCTCATTCCCACTACCAGTCCCATATTTTCCCACAACTTTGTCTCTATTCCTTCCCCTACTACACATTTCAATCACTCATTATACCCATCACATTATGAATTACACATTTAGTGTTCTGACACACTTTCTCTACCTTTTCATCTTCTACTTCTGATATCGGTATATATACATCAGTTATTGTTTTTGGCGTTGGTTTGCTGTTGATTCTGATGAGAATAATCCTATCACTGAACTGCTCGCAGCAACTCATTCTCTAGCCCACCTTTCTAGTCAAGACGAATCCAACTACCGTTACATCATTTTCTACTGCTGTTGATATTACCCTCCTTTCTCTGACCAGATATTCTTATTTTCTTTTCATTTCACTTCAGCGACCCTCACTGTATCTATACTGAGCACTTTCATTTCCCTTAGCAGAATTTTTCTGGTTTCCCCACCACATCTGATTTCTGACATTCCACACTGCGGCTAGTAGAATTTTGCCCTTCGATAGCTATTCAGTTTTTTTTTTTTTTCATTGTCACTTCCCCTTGTTACTCCCCTCCCGGAGATCCTAATGGTGGCTAATCCGAAATCTTTTGCCAATTGAGATATCATCATGACACTTTCGATTGCAGGCTGCGTGTTACATGGATACACATTATGTGACTTTAATACAATAGTTTCCATTGCCTTCTGCATCATCATACACTTGATCATTGATGTTTCTTCCGCATTTTAATGGTAGTTTCTCACCGTGAGGGCAAGAGGGTGCCACGATCCAATTACCGTTCCTCCGCTCTCTTTAAGAAGATCATTTGCAGAATGGGGCTAACTTCTTTTGTCGCAAGTCTTCTACCGCCTTTGCTGATGTTTATTGATCACGATGTAGACAGTGGTCGGGATTAAAACCGGGACTCAAGACGTTTTTGATCACTAGTCAGAGTCGCCAACCGTAGACAACGGCGTAGTCTACAGCATCATATCAAGAAAACAACTATCGGAGTCACTATGGAGATTCAGAGAATTTCCGTCAACATCTACATATATAAACTGCAATCCGTTACACAGTGCATGATGGAGTGTACTTCGTGCCAATATTATCATTTTATATCCTGTTCCATTCAGGCATTGAACAGTGGGAAGAGCGACACACAGTAAGGTACTGCACACTCCCTGATCTGTCATATCTTATACTGATCGAAGCTAAGCGAGAAATACAATGGTAGCAACATTATACTCTCACAGTCTACTTCGAACACAGATTCTCTAAATTTACCCAACGGGGTTTCATGACAACATCATCTTCTTTCTCTCAAGGATTCCAATGTAAATCCCTCAGTTATTTCTGTTACAGCTTCATATGAGCTTTACTGTTCCCTAACCATCTTAGCGGAGCATCCTCAACGTCTACTGTTGAGCCTAATTAATAAAGTAACGTTGCGCATCCATACTACATAAGTTTGGCGAAATAGACTGCAACGGGCAAAGAACATCGCACTATATTGAAAGCTCAGTCTAAGAATTATTTTCGTAACGAAGGCCAAGAGTGCAGCTAAAATGGAGTTTACTCTGGCATCACACCTACAAAGATATGTACAAAATAGCATAGTGTAGTACAGAGAAGATACTTTGGTTTGTTCCATAGCCGGGTGAGGAGCCATGGTGGCACTTGAAGAAGGTGAGAAAGGTGACAAAACATTCGAAAGAGGTGATTAAAAGGTAATAAAATATTTAAAAATGTGATTAAAAGGTGATATTATTCTCAAGAAACGGATATGGCACAAGTGAATCGTTTTCATTCATGATAATCCCATATCAAAAGGGTCCGTTAAGACTATAATAAGTTTCTCTGTTTAGATACTGGATGAAGTGTGATCATTTTTTCCTTTCATACTGATTTATTAATATATGCAGCCACATTGGTAATTCGGTATTGGTAATTCGATATCGGTAATTGTAATTCACAAACAAAATTTAGGCACATTTTACAACTAATGATATTCTACACTTCAGTACTGGAAACAGATGAACAAAATATTTTTGGATTACGTTTCCTTAGGAATCTCAGCAAAACATTGAAGTAATCACAATAAAATTCCTGAGTGGTTTCCACCTCCGTTCTTCATTCCTTCTCCTACTTTCATGATTTGTGGACTCAGGCAAACCCTGGGACAGTTTTGCTGTCTTTAAATTATTTACAATACTGCAGTGCCTTTGTTGTTAAGAAGGACGATGCAATGTTCCATCGGGCATGCATTTACGTCCGTGGGAACAGGCACCATGAAATACATGAAATGTATTCGCACTTGCGCATATGAGCAACCATCAGCTGTAAAATGGAATGACGACAATGAGAACTTGTTAAGGCGGTTAAGGCGACCACTTGACGTAAAGCGGGATATCTGGGTTCGAGTCCCGGTCCGGCACAAATTTTCATTGTCGTCATTCCATTATACAGCTGATGTTTGTCCGTATTCGTAGCCGCGAATACGTTTCATGTATTTGAAGCTTCAGAAAAAAGTTGTCCTCGTGCCTCCTTATATGGTTTACATTCTTTTTTCTTTTCTTTCAGAGCAGCTGTCTCATACTCAATTGTTTTTTACGTCATTCACAATTTTTAATGATGCCTTTGATTTCGTTCCTCCTTATGCTTTACTTCTAACTCAAGTTTTCTTTTCCTTTCACATTCTCTCTTATAAGCGGTAATTTATGTCGATATCTAAGGAGCTGTGAGTCAACGGGCACAGAAAGTAAATAGTTGCATTGTCCTAAAAATCCCTCAGAGTCAAAACACTGCTTAAAAATCTTTCGGTTATCGCTGCCTTGTCTTCTCCCTAGAAGTGCTTGGAAATGGAATGTCTCCTATGTGCACTTTTGCATGGGACAGCTTAAGAGCAGCGTTAACAAGTTTTGAAAAATTTGGATACGTCATGAATCTGAGTCTCTTTCTGAGAGGTACTGCTGTCTGTAATTGCCAACGTCTTTGTCATCTAAAGCTGGGTCATCTTTTTCAAACTGTAGAACATTCCACTCGTCTAACAATTAATCTTTCCGGACATATAACAGCATCATTTCTGCAACCTTTAACAGGTCACTACAGCTTTTGCTCTTTATTATTTCTTGGGAGTGTAAATACCTAAAACTTTTCAGTTGTACTCTTGAAAAATACGCGTTTCCCATTAAGTCTGCAAGCTGTGACGTAATATTTTTGGGAATTGTTTAGAAACCACAATATGTCACGTTCTTCCAGTTTACTGTGTTTTTCAGTGACTTGCCCGCTAACAACCAGTTGCTCAAGAGGACGTTTATAATGCAATGTAAAGAGTTCAGCAATAACAACTTCAGAAATACTCTCAATTTTTTTCGAAAGAGATACCTTCAAAACAGGAGCCAAAAAGGTTTGACGCATATTTTCTATTTTTCTATGCAACTTGTGAATCAACGGTGTGAGTAGTCATGCAAATAAAACTATGAAATGAAGTTCTGATTTCATTGAAGGTTATTTAAAAAATTCACATGTCATTGTTTGATTTGGACTGAAAAGTAACGGAATTCTTTTTTAGGGGTATATGTTTCGGAAAGTAATATCGAATACCCCCCACTGTTCCAAGACACTGTTGGCTGTAGGTCCTAAAGTAAGTCATCTTGTGCTTGCACGCCTCAAAAACTTGTGATGTCGAATGTTAGATTGAATGTCTTCATATTCTTCCCAGCAAAATCCTCGGGTCTCCTGGACATCACTACCTAAAAGCCTAAACATTTTTTATTGACGCTAGAATTGTCTGACCTCCACATAAGGAATTTATTTAGGAACCACTTGGCTTTAGAAAGTGCTTCACATAATTTCTAATGTAACGTTTCACCATCTGCTTTGCCGACAAAGAAAGTCTCAGGCGACGCTTCGTTATGCAACACTTACTCTCTCACTAAAATGTAATAGTTGCTTGTAACTCTTTTTTATCTTTGACAGTGATTGTTTCATCGAAACTAAATGTTTAAAATGAGTAACTTGTTACTTCTGACATAGTTCCCGGAAATTGGTGCCAGTCAGTCAGTTTCTAGATATCTCTCTTTCTCAAACAACAGTGAAAAAGTTCAGCAACGCTATCAGTGTACATCATCTTAAAAACGTGACACATACCATTTGACGAATCCGTAGAGTAATAGGAAATGGCTGATTTCATTGTCCCAATCAGTTTAACGTTAATAGATCTATCCTTCATAGTTGACATACCTACTGTTGACGCACGTACCGAAGTTGAAGGTTTTGCCTGATCTGAAAATTCTAAATATAACTAATGTGGTCCATATTTAATTTCCAAGTTACACTTATGTTTTGTTGAAAGTGGCTAGTTGAAAACTGCCTGAAAATCTTTTGCCTCAAAATTAACAGAGCAAGAACACACACTGCAAAATAGTTCATTTTCACTAACTTTTTCCTCCAATGCAGACAATTTTCTTGTAAAACTATCTGTCTTTTCAGGCCAGCCACCAGGAATTTGCGTTTTCCCATCTAGAATAGTTTATTTTCAAAACTGAGCAGAGTATCACAGCAGCAATTTATTTACTGCGCCAAAATTAGAATCTGGAAGCAGTTGCAATAGATGAGTATTTGACCGTAACAACGGTAGTGAAAAATATAAGAAACTCTCAAAAAATTAAAAAGCAATAATCTGTCTTGAATTTCAGGTACCCCTCATGGTTAGATTTTATATACGTTCATCAATGGATCATAGAAAAAGTTAAAGGAACGAACATAAATATAGAAACTTGGAAAGAAAAGTAAATAACATATTTTCTTCCTAAAAAATCAAAAAAGTTGAAAACATAACATTTTTTTTAAAAAAGTGACAGAAAAAGGTGACTGTGAGAAAGGTGACTGATTCCTAACCCTTTGCATGATGAATTTTAGACTCTCAGCTCGTTGATGAAAATCTGAATGCAGAACAGTATTAAGACACTTCATAAAATAGTACTGAAACAAATAAAAAAGTTCCTAGGGACCTGATGGCACATCGTTAAAAACCTCAACAGCTAAGTTTAATTTTTATCGCTTGAAATAATCCTCTACCGAGTAAAAAGATAGCCTAAATCTTAAAGCACGGCGAGGAGGCTTGAGACCAAGAAGTTCTTTACTACCACTTCACGTGAGATATCATTTTCTTAATTTTGTCATACCACTGCGCCGTAAACTGGTTGCTCTCTACAGTAAGAAAGGGTGTAGGAGCTCGTGTGCAACAAGTAGCACACCGTAATAGCCGTACTGTGCAACCACCCTGCTCCCGGTATGTGGAGGCTGTCTGTGCTGCTCTGTTTCCTGGGGGAACGGGCACTGTCTCAGGGAATGAACAACACCTGTTTTATTGCCGACATTTCAAACTAAATTAATCTCGTTGCCAATTTTAATCAGAAGATGGAAAACACTTATGTATATTAACGATCCGGCGACAAAAAATACTATATCACTGTTACAGGTAACACAAAGCTCTTCTCAGCAGACTGGAAATCCCAGACTCTACACAAATGTTGTATAAGACAGAAAACTCGCGTAGTTCAGACTAGCAACACATCGCTCCTCCAACGACCAGCAAAAATATTTTCATGATCTCTGGTGGGTTTCTATGAATGTCAATAAGTCGTCATAAATTTTGTTCGACTTTTAGTGTTTGACATTTATCATAGATCTTCGGTTTATAGCAGTAATATCGTTCCAATAGCTGTCCAGCTACAGAAGAATGCTGAAGATAAGGTGGGTAGATCACGTAACTAATGAGGAGGTATTGAATAGGATTGGGGAGAAGAGAAGTTTGTGGCACAACTTGACTAGAAGAAGGGATCGGTTGGTAGGACATGTTTTGAGGCATCAAGGGATCACAAATTTAGCATTGGAGGGCAGCGTGGAGGGTAAAAATCGTAGAGGGAGACCAAGAGATGAATACACTAAGCAGATTCAGAAGGATGTAGGTTGCAGTAGGTACTGGGAGATGAAGAAGCTTGCACAGGATGGAGTAGCATGGAGAGCTGCATCAAACCAGTCTCAGGACTGAAGACCACAACAACAACAACAGATGTCCAGCAATATTCCAAAATGCTTTTAAATTAACGTTTCAGTCGAGTGGTACAGGCCAGCTGCCGATCAATGGTAGTTCTTTCTCAAGTGCCACCTGCTCCCTGTATTGTCCGTTTTGTTAGTAAATCCAGAGGCTTCATGAGCGTAGTCTGCTGTCTGCTGCAAGCTAGGACACTCCCCCCTCCCCCCCCCCCCCCCCCTGCAGTTTGATCTGTCAGTCACAAACTTATTTTGTCTGAGCAATAATTACTACGAGGAATGAGGTTGAAATCCCCATCGGACCATCAACATTGACGAATTTTTTAAAAATTTATTGTTATTTGATCCCCCCTGCCCGCTCCCTCCCCCTGCTGTCCCATATGGGCAGGGGGTGGACTGTCAGCGGATACAATGAAGGAAAAAAATCTCGACACAAAAAATTAATTAATGTAGAGTAATGAAATTCCGGGAATACACTTGTCTAGGTTACATATCTAAGCGACAAAGATTACAAAAAAAAGAAAAAAAATGGAAATTTATGGTAAGGTATTATGGGACCAAACTGCTGAGGTCATCGGTCCCTAAGCCTACACGCTACTTAATCTAACTTACGCTATGGACACCACACACACCCATGCCCGAGGGAGAACTCGAACCTCCGACGTGGGAAGCCGCATGGATCGCGACAAGACGCCACACACCGCGTCCTACCCCGCGCGGCTAAGATTACGGTTCAAAATGGCTCTGAGCACTATGGGACTTAACATCTGAGGTCATCATCAGTCCCCTAGCCTTAGAACTACTTAAACCTAACTAACCTAAGGACATCACACACATCCATGCCGAGGCAGGATTCGAACCTGCGACCGTAGCAGCAGCGTGGTTCCGGGCTGAATCGCTTAGAACCGTTCGGCCACATCGGCTAAGATTACGGCATCATACGTTCATGTGGCGCGAGATAAGCCATTGCAAATGTGAACTGCCTGTACGTGAATAACCGGTGTAACTACCAGAATGTGTATTTAAAGGAAATCTGATATGCATCGCCATAGTGCCCCTGCTACCGCCACTTTTATACAACTGGTGCGAAATTTGAGGAGATATCATGTTTCAGATGTAGAAACAAGCCCACCAACTTTCGTTTAGCTCTCACAACTCCTTCTTGGTGTTGCGACTTTTTTTGCGTCAGTGTATATTTTAGTTTCTCACGGTTTCGATAAACCAGCGAACGCAAATGCCTCGCTGGTTCCTTTAAATGTGATTCAGAAGTATTCCCCTTCCTTTCTTAGTCCGACTAGTTGTCCTGTCTCTAATGGGAGCATGGCGACGTGACCTTTCTAGTCTGCGAGACGAGTCAAACACCGACAAGATTCTCCCATAGTCAGCCTTAGTGTAGATTTCAGCTTAGTTTTCCACAATTTTTAAGACAAATAAATGCCAGGCTGTAATCGCGTCCTCGACTGAAATACATCACGAAAACAAAACAAAAGTCTCACAGAAATGAGTTTAAGGAAATCACATACAGAAAACTTACTCTATTCTAGTGCCTTAGCTTACGTCACTATTATAGGAATAGGAAAGGAGCCTAAGCACAAAATAACTGCCGAAAATTCACGATTTCCCATAATTTATTTGCACTGCCAGGAAAGCTTTTCTGCAGTGTACATAGGCCTACTTTGAACTACAGTCCAGGTGCAGTGGTATTGAGTGAAGTGCTACATCGCACAACATATCGAATCAGTAAATCCTGTGCATCAAATGTAACCTTGAAGCAACAATGGCCTTACAGAAAAATATATCATTGTATTGTATGGAACTGGGGAGATAGAAACGACGAAGAGGCGTCGACCCACCGTATCCCTCAGTGGTTCACAACCCCACAACAGGCCACTCACCCCACCGCCGTCCCACACCGAGACCAGGTTATTGTGCGGTTCGGCCCCCAGTGGATGAGCCGCCCCCCCCCCCCCCCACCCGCCCTCCCCCAGGAATGCCGGACATTTGCCATACAGGACATTTGGCACGCAGGACATTTGCCACACTTGCTCCTTCGCCAGGTAGCTTGAGTAGCGATCCCTCAGCTAATGGACGCCCTTCCTTGTACTTCTTCTATCCGCTCTCAAACCGCCGTCTCCGCATCTTACTCGATACAAGCATCCTAGGTTTTGGAGGGAAAATCAGTAATTGTAATGATCTGCACTACAACAGAAACAAGAAGCACACTTTAGTAAAATTAATGTAATGTGTGTTCCAGCTCACAAGCGACAATGAAGCAGGTAGTTCCTGTGACTTAGTGTAGACAGAGGTTATATTCGACAACCGGAATAAATTAACAACTGGCTCCTTTCACCGACCCATGGTCTCAGATGAAACAGTTGCTGAACATTACAAAGAAAACTCGAGTCTCATCGCAAATAGGTACCCTACTCATATAATTATAGTTGACAGTGACTTCAATCTACCTTCCGTATGTTGACAATTATACGTTTTCAGACGCTATTGTAGAGAGAAAACAACTCCCGTAATTGTTCTAAATGCTTTTTTAAAATTATTTTGAACAATTAGTTCACGAGGCCATTCAAATTGTAAACGGTTACGAAAACAAACCTGACCTCTTAGCCACAAATAATCCTGAGGATCATGACAGATGCAGGGATTAGTGAAAACACAGTCGTAGCGAGGCTCAATTCCGTAACAAAGAAATTCACTAAAACTAAACGCGAAATATATCTATTTATAAAAGCAACTAAAAATTCGGTTAACGTCTTTCTAAGAGACAGTCTCCAATCCTTTCAAACTATGTATGTGAAGACCATATGTGGCTTAAGTTCAGAGAAATAGTATCAACAGCACTAAAGAGATTCATACCAAATAAATTAAAAAGAGACGGAACTGATCCTCCATGGTACACAAAACACGACAGAAAGCTGCTGCAGGAGCACCGAAAAAGGCACGTATAATTTAGACGAACGCAAAATCTCCAAGATTGGCGAAGTTTTACTGAGGCTCGAAATATGGTGCGGATTTCAATGTGAGATGCATTTAATAGTTTCCACAACGAAACTCTCTCTAGAAATGTGGCGGAAAATCCATAGAGATTCTGGTCCTATGTTAAGTAAACCAGCGGAAAGGCTCAGTAAGTACCTTTACTGTGGGTCAGGCGGCGGGTGAGGAGGAGGAGGCGGAGGAGGGGGAGGAGGAGGAGACAAGGGATCCAACCCTTCTGAGTAGGTAAAATGGTGGCAAACGTCCGCCGTGGAAAACGTCCAGCGTGGCAAATGTCCGCACACCACCCTCCCCCCAGACGAGTCTAACCCCAATGTTTGCGTGGTACAGTAATGATGGTGCACGCGTACGTGGAGAAAGTGTTTGTGCAGCAATGGTGTAACAGGCGGAATAAGGGGAACCAGCCCGCATTCGCCGAGGCAGATGGAAAACCGCCTTAAAAACCATCCACACATTGGCCGGCACACCGGACATCGACGCTAATCCGCCGGGCGGATTCGTGCCGGGGACCGGCACGCCTTCCCGCCCGGAAAGCAATGCGTTAGACTGCATGCCTAATCGGGCGGGCCAAGATCTACATTACGAAGTATCTACGCCGGAAGCAAATATTAACAGAGCGGTCGTTACTTGCAACCGAAAACCAGACTGGATCTGCAATTACAGTATCTGCCACTCACGGGTACGCTGTCACAGTCGTCAAGGATTTAAACCTTATTCCCTACTTCTCTGGGAGCAGACGATTTAATTCCGTTGGTAGTGTAATTCGACGGAAGTGGCCGGCGTGAACTCACAGCAGCGAATTCGCGCAATTAATTCACGCGGTCTAAATTTCGTGAAGCATTTGTGGCGGGCTGCGGCTTGTTGGGACTGGTTGTGGAACGTTCGGCTATTAAACAGATTCCGCTCATCATTTCATCAGCGTGTCCATTAGGAACAGCGCGTGCGGCGTGTGATTCGATAAGCTACGCCACGGCAGCCGCTCACGTGACGCCACAAGCATCTGATAGCCTACGGTCGCTCTCTGCTGCGCTACCGTCGCCACGTCTTTGTGCTATACTGCTAGTTACAGAGTTCATCTCGCTAACTCAGGAGAGAAGAGAATTTAGAAAGGTGAACGGGTCGAGACTGGGCGAAACTTTTTTTTCTGATGACTGTTTTTATGGCAGTCAACCTTCAGGTTGATCTGACGTCTTGTCTCTTGTCATCTGTCCTCTTCGTTTCAGCATAGCTGCTGCGCCCCATGTGATCGACAGTCTGCAGAAACAACGAAACAAACACGCCAAATTTAAACAGACGCAAAATCCCCAACACTGGCGATCCTTTACAGAAGCTCGAAACTTAGTGCGGAGTTCAATGCGAGACGCCTATAACATTTTCCACAACGAAACTTTGTCTCGAAACCTGGCAGAAAATCCAAAGAGATTCTGGTCGTATGTGAAGTATGTTTGCGGCAAGAAACAATCAATGCCTTCTCTGCGCGATAACAATGGAGATACTATCGAAGACAGTGCTGCCAAAGCAGATTTACTAAACACAGCCTTCACAAAAGAAGACCAAGTAAATATTCCAAAATTCGAATCGAGAACAGCTGCCAACATGAGTAACGTAGAAGTAAATATCCTCGGAGTAGTGAAGCAACCCAAATCACTTAAGAAAAGCGAGTCTACTGGTCCAGACTGTATACCAATTAGGTTCCTTTCGGAGTATGCTGATGCATTAGCTCCATACTTAGCAATCATATACAACCGTTCGCTCGACGAAAGATCCGTGCTCAAAGACTGCAAAGTTGCACAGGTCACACGAATATTCAAGAAAGGTAGTAGGAGTAATCCACTAAATTACAGGCCCATATCGTTAACGTCGATATGCAGCAGGGTTTTAGAACATATATTGTGTCTGAACATTATGAATTACCTCGAAGGAAACGGTCTATTGACACACAGTCAACATGGGTTTAGAAAACATCGTTCTTGTGCAACACAGCTAGCTCTTTATTCACACGAAGTGCTGAGTGCTACTGACGAGGGATTTCAGATCGATTCCGTGTTTCTGGATTTCCGGAAGACTTTTGACACTGTATCACACAAGCGGCTCGTAGTAAAATTTGCGTACTTATGGAATATAGTCTCAATTATGTGACTGGATTTGCAATTTCTTGTCAGAGAGGTCATATTTCGTAGTAATTGACGAAAAGTCATCGACTAGAGCGGAAGTGATTTCAGGAGTTCCCCAAGGTAGTGTCATAAGCCCTTTGCTGTTCCTTATCTATATAAACGATTTGGGAGACAATCTGAGCAGCCGTCTTCGGTTGCTTGCAGATGACGCTGTCGTTTATCGACTAATAAAGTCATCAGAAGATCAAAACAAACTGCAAAACGATTTAGAAAAAAATATCTGAATGGTGCGAAAAGTGGCAGTTAACCCTAAATAACGAAAAGTGTGAGGTCATTCACATGAGTGCGAAAAGGAACTCGGTAAACTTCGGTTACACGATAAAGCACTCTAATCTAAAAGCCGTAAATTCAACTAAATACCTAGGTATTACAATTACGAACAACTTAATTTGGAAAGAGCACATAGAAAATGTTGTGGGGAGGGCTAACCAAAGGCTACGTTTTATTGGCAGGACACTTAGAAAATGTAACAGATCTACTAGGGAGACTGCCTACACTACGCTTGTCCGTCCTCTTTTAGAATACTGCTGCGCGGTGTGATCCTTACCAGATAGGACTGACGGAGTACATCGAAAAACTTCAAAGAAAGGCAGCACGTTTTGTATTATCGCGAAATATGGGAGAGAGTGTCACAGAAATGATACAGTATTTGGGCTGGAAATCATTAAAAGAAAGGCGTTTTTCGTTGCGACGGAATCTTCTCACGAATTTCTAATCACCAACTTCCTCCTCCGAATGCGAAAATATTTTGTTGACACCGACCTACAAAGGGCGGAACGATCACCACGATAAAATAAGGGAGATCAGAGCTCGTACGGAAAGATATAGGTGTTCATTCTTCCCGCGCGCTATACGAGATAGGAATAATAGAGAATTGTGAAGATGGTTCCATGAACCCTCTGCCAGGCACTTAAATGTGATTTGCAGCGTATCCATGTAGATGTAGATGTAGATGTTATACATGGCGTTAAAAAAAGTGCGACAGTATGCGTTATACATGGCGTTTAAAAAAGTGCCACATATTCCTACAGGAGGCAGCGTTGGTCAAAATTAGAAGAAAAGTTCCCTTAATCTCTCCAGTCATTCAAATCTATCTATTAAGCAGAAGTAGATAGATCAGTCCTTCACCCATGATACATTATGGTATTGTCGCACGATCTGTAGAAAATGGGGTTGTGTTCTGCCGTGCATAGTCAACAATCGTTGTCATTCTGCAAGAGTAACGTTTTTCCCTAGCGCTGCTTATTTATCGCACAAAAATCGGTGATACACAGAACCTCTTACTCTGTTTCGTAACGTGTATGGTCCCACGAGTCTAACATCGCAAACTTGTGCGTATCCAATGATAGTGAAGCGATCCTGAGGCCTCACCTCTGTGATTACTGAAGGATTTACATCTGATCCTACGTGCGTATTGTGGTAATTTACTGTGCCATCTCTTGTGAATACCGCCTCATCTGTAAATTTTATGACAGAGTCCACAGTCATCATGAAATTTTTAATGAAATCATTCCGCTTTAGGCTGTTTAAAATTTATTTACCGCGATTGCAATTTCGACACGTGCTGATTATCAAGCACTGCGAGATGCTGTAACCCAATAAATAATACAAAGTTGTGATATGTTGCGTAAGAGCAGTTACATGTAGTGGGGTGAATTTATATTTGGAAATTTGTGGTAAGGTTCTACGGGACCAAACTGCTGAGGTCATCGGTCCCCAGGCATGTGCACTAATTAATGTAACTTAAACTAACTTATGCTATCGACAACACACACACCCATGCCCGTGGGAGGAGTTGAGCCTCCCATGGGGGTACCCGCGCGAACGTGACAAGAAGCCCCAGACCAAGCGGCTACCCCGCGCGGCGCTGAATTTATCTGCTCATATATCACACAGAAAGATGGTGAAATAATGATCGTGTAGTAGATGTGGTAAACCGAACCGTCTAAAGCGCCTTTAGGAGATGTGGAACATACATACATATACACTACTGGCCATTAAAATTTCTACACCAACAAGAAATGCAGATGATAAACGGGTATTCATTGGACAAATATATTATACTAGAACTGTCATGTAATTATATTTTCACGCAATTTGGGTGCATTGATCCTGAGAAATCAGTACCCAGAACAACCATCTCTGGCCGTAATAACGGCCTTGATACGCCTGGGCATTGAGTCAAACAGAGCTTGGATGGAATGCAAAAGTACAGCTGCCCATGCAGCTTCAACACGATACCACAGTTCATCAAGAGTAGCGACTGGCATATTGTGACGAGCCAACTGCTCGGCCACCATTGGGCAGACGTTTCCAACTGGTGAGAGTTCTGGAGAATGTGCTGGCCAGGGCAGCAGTCGAATATTTTCTGTATCCAGAAAGGCCCGTACGGGAACTGCAACATGCGGTCGTGCATTATCCTGCTGAAATGTAGGGTTTCGGAGGGATCGAATGAAGGGTACAGCTACAGGCCGTATGACAACTGAAATGTAACGTCCACTGTTCTAACTGCCGTCAATGCGAACAAGAGGTGACCGAGACGTGTAACCAATGGCACCCCATACCATCACGCCGGGTGATACGCCAGTATGGCGATGGCGAGTACACACTTGCAATGTGCGTTCACAGCGATGTCGCCAAACACGGATGCGACCATCATGATGTTGTAGACAGAACCTGGATTCATCCGAAAAAATGACGTTTTGCCATTCGTGCACCCAGGTTCGTCGTTGAGTACACCATCGCAGGCGCTCCTGTCTGTGATGCAGCGACAAGGGTAACTGCAGCCATGGTCTCCGAGCTGATAGTCCATGGTGCTGCAAACGTCGTCGAACTGTCCGTGCAGATGGTTGTTGTCTTGCAAACGTCCCCATCTGTTGACTCAGGGATCGAGACGTGGCTGCACGATCCGTTACAGCCAAACTTTCCTCATGTCAGCACGTTGTAGGTGTCGCCAACGGCGCCAACCTTGTGTGAATGCTCTGAAAAGCTAATCATTTGCATATCACAGAATCTTCTTCCTGTTGGTTAAATTTCGCGTCTGTAGCACGTCATCTTCGTGGTGTAGCTATTTTAATGGCCAGTAGTGTACATTTACGTACAGTGAACTGACAAATTCATGGCCTAGAGATGCACACATATACAGGGTGTTACAAAAAGGTACGGCCAAACTTTCAGGAAACATTCCTCACACACAAAGAAAGAAACTATGTTATGTGGACATGTGTCCAGAAACGCTTACTTCCCATGTTAGAGCTCATTTTATTACTTCTCTTCAAATCACATTAATCATCGTGCAACAGCACATACCAGCTTGACTTCAAACACTTTGATACAGGATATGTTCAAAATGTCCTCCGTTAGCGAGGATACATACATTCACTCTCCGTCGCATGGAATCCCTGATGCGCTGATGCAGCCCTGGAGAATGGCGTATTGTATCACTGCCGTCCACAATACGAGCACGAAGAGTCTCTACATTTGGTACCTGGGTTGCGTAGTCAAGAGCTTTCAAATGCCCCCATAAATGAAAGTCAAGAGGGTTGAGGTCAGGAGAGCGTGGAGGCCATGGAATTGGTCCGCCTCTACCAATCCATCGGTCACCGAATCTGTTGTTGAGAAGCGTACGAACACTTCGACTGAAATGTGCAGGAGCTACCACATGTTGTGTCGTACTTGTAAAGGCACATGTTCTAGCAGCACAGGTAGAGTATCCCGTATGAAATCACGATAACGTGCTCCATTGAGCGTAGGTGGAAGAACATGGGGACCAATCAAGACATTGAAACGTACCCTTTGAACAATTTTTACACGACTGTCCTTAAACTGATACACAATAATTTTTAGCGCAACGCAATCTGACTTTCAAAAATCTCTACAAAAGAATGGCCCTGACTAACATTAACCTATACCTTTCACAAATCACTTACCTCACAAAAATCTTCGCTACTCAAGCTACTGCAATACAGCGAGCGCCACTACTGCCAGCTAAATAAAAGATTCAAAGTACTGAAGGCACTAACTACTGATAGGCATAGTTAGCAAATGAAAGATTTTAATAGAGAACAACCAATGTATTTACCTCAATAGTCATAATATATATAGCAGTTCATGACAAATTTCAAAACTCCGCCATCTCTCTCCCCACATCCACCACTGCTGGCGGCTCACCTCCAACTGCGCAACGCTACGCGCTGTTCACAGCCAGCTGCCTAACACTACAATGGCGAGTATTACAACAATGCAAAGCAGCCACAGACTGCACACAGCACAGCCAGTGATTTTCATACAGAGGTGGCGTTACCAATAAAAAAACCTAAATAGCCTACTTACATAGCCCCCATGCTCCCCACAAAAATTTTTACAAATTGTTTTGGGCACTGGGCAATACATATTTGTTAAAATTTTTCATAATTGCAATAACAAAGAAATCAAATGCACACACTTATCGATACAATGTTCGTCAAAAGCTAAAATTTTCTCACAGTCCATAAAGGCAGTCCTGATCGTTTATCACAGTAAAATAGTAGTGTTTTTCTCAAAGTCTGAGCAGTAAAAGAAAATGCACATGGAAGTAGTGGATTTCCTTGCAGTCTTGAAGAAGTAGCGTTGTCCTTCCAACGGAAAGACAGTGCTGACTCTCGACATGCAGACAGGTCATGGGCCACAACAGAGCAAACCCACAGCAGAGTCAGTCGAAATTTTGAAGAGTATTGGTAGGTAGGTCATCACAGAGCAGACCCACTGTAGTCCTGGTAGAGATTACGGTATTGGTGGGCCACCAGAGTTGCAGACCCACTGTAGTCCTTGTAGAAAAAATGGTACTGGTGGGTCATCAAAGATGTAGACCCACTGTAGTCCTTGTAGAGATGGCCAGCAGCCATCTGTTGTGACTGTGCAGGTGCACAATCACCATTGAAGAGTCTTGCGGATAATATAGCAAGTCCATAACCACCACTTGTGCACTCACAAAGTTTGGAATTGTCCTTAGAACCAACAATGCTGTTATCCAGTCCCTTGCTGAATTATTAACACACGTGCCAACACTAACAGTCCCTACTTCTCACATATTGTCCATATACTATGACCAACAGAAACGTGTGCAGTGAAATGTAACTTACAAGTTAATAATATGATGAACTGGTATCAATTACAATTTTATAACATACGAATACAATAACATAGGTACAAAATACATCATTAAAGAACATAACAATACAGATAACATTTGTAATACAGGCTTTACAAAAGAATCGAAATAACATATACATCAGTGTTACAGGAATTATGACATAAGTAAATAAATAAAATAATGAGAATAGTTCTTGAAACATTAATTTCACACATGAGCATTAAAACAAAACAGAATAAATAATGTCTAAGCATATTTACAAGGTAAATAACATATTATTAATGCAAATTGTATTTGAGGATTCCTCATCATAGTGAATGTAGCTTAGTATTAGAAGAGAAAAAAAATTCTATGAAACAGTACACAGAGACAGGAAGAAAACAAATACACAAGGGTACACAAACACATAGGGGGATAACACAAAAGGAAAGGACAGGGTTTGTTTTACTGCAGTATTTTGCAAACAAAACTTTCTTTACTTCTCGGAGATCTCCCTTCGTTCTTCATTATTTCCCAAAAGTCCTATCTATGCCTGCTTTCTGTACTTTTTTCGTAACTTCTCAATGCATTCTTTCCCTATTCTTCATAGTCAGTTTCTTATATAGTCTACCCCCTCTTAAGCTAACTTAAATCTACTGAGCTCAGATGCTAAACTAAGGGACGAGGCAATGCAGCAGCACAAAACAATTAACACAAACAGCAATAAAAAAATGGAAATTGTCAAAGCAAGCTGCAGTAAATCTAAATTACGAAGCAATTCACATTTCAACTAATATGAGGCAATGCGCAGCAAACAAGAAAAATAAATCTGGCTTAGCAGAGTAACACAAATTCAAATTCAGCAACACTATGCCTGGCAAACAGCAGCAGAAAATGAAATACCTAAACATGACATAGCTCAAGCAGAAAAAATAGTACACTAAAGATAACAATACAGATAAGGGAAATGTATAATCACATCTTAATGTCTAAGTAATTAAAGTGGTGCACCACAACAACTTATTGTAAAAAAAATATTACCATGTACTTGAAAGGAAAATTGTGTGTGCAGTTACTGTTACTAGTCCCTTCTTATTGTTCTTTCCTTTCCAAGTGCTCCTTTTTTTAAGAATGTGGATCATAAAATAATTATTTAATAGATCTGTTGACAGAAAGTGTTCACATTAGCAAATGCATTTTATTTTATAAAACTAATGCTGCAACACAGCTGGAAACCAGATATCAAATGAAATAAGCAACTATGAAAAGCAAAGCATAAAAATATCATTCAGTAGTCATGAGGCATTTCATAAGTTAGTAGAAAAATCTCTCAACTAGAGAGACAGTAGTCATAGTCAGGTGTATAGACATAAAAATATTTCTCGTCGTTTCATTAGGCATTTCAGTAAATATCATAAATTAAGAGCTCCACAGTGTAATCATATGTTTTCAAGTTCGACCATGTCGTTTTTGCGATGCTTTCTACAAAGGAATGTCAATAGCGAGGTTAATGGCCTCTTTTTTCTCCACCTAATGGCTGTTTCTCCAGGTGGCTGGCACAGGTGGCCACTCAAGACGCATTACGTCAGGGTCACTTACCTTTCTTACCGAAATATTTACGACACCAGTTTGCACTACAGTGGCAGTCTCATATAAAAAAATTCACAGGTCGAGAATTTGCGTTGCAAATGTGTAGAAACAAAATCCTATAAATATAACAGCGTCCAAAAAATTTTCGCCAGCATTGTGATACATTCACGCATATACACACATTTCATAACTCTTAAAGTACGATTCTTGGTTTCCACCAGCCTTTTTCACAAACCATAATCCCTAACTTCTATTCATTATTCATATACATATAAACACGTAATCACATTCCTTATATAGCATCAGCTTATTGATCATAAACATACCTCAACAGCATAATGCACATCGTCGTCGTAAAAATAACATCAAAACACCTCAGTCAAATCTCAAAAATGTCGTAGCTTTCTGCAATAATTTCAAACCCTAAAAAATATTCTCTGCTCATTTCAATAGTGTCATCTACCTCAAACGTACTTTAAAATCATGCTCCCATACCAAATACATCATTCAAAGCTCTCATAGTATCACAATGGTTCCAAAAAAATATGAACAGTTCACAAAGTACAGACAAAATACAATTTCATAAGTGTGAAGTTACCCAACTGTGAAATTGCGTAAACATGTGTCACTGATGTAGTAAAAAAAAATGTTTGTCTCTCAGTTAAATGATCAGATAGCTGTGTAATACTGTGTTGGAGAAATATGGTACCGATGTGAAATGTTGTATAAGCAAATACCATATTAGCTAGGGCTCTTTGTGCTTGCCAAACACATGGTACACAAAGTAAGCGTGTACCCCCCTGAGGATTAATGTAATTATACCGTCAGGTGTTACAAATTACAGCAATGGAATGAAATGTATCACGGAAAACTTTCTTTGTAATTCAAAAATCTTTAAAAATCAGTGTTTTAAGTATAAGATTAATCACTCAAATGCGTGTACTGTAGCGCTAAACTGTGCGTCATGTTGTAAGATAATCTCTGTGGAAGTCTCGTATTTATCGTGCTCTGAAAGCTAAGTTCTGCAGAAGTCAATGTACTTACCTCATGATAAACAAAAGTGAAATGCTTTGTGTATAGATATCTTAGTTATTACGCTTATTGTTGTGATGAAGAAAGTACTGTACTGTAACGTATTGTTGTGCCACGAAAAAGGCTGTCTCATTGTTGCTATACCACAAAAGTTACTACTAAAACATGTTTTACTTTCCAGAATAATTCAGAAAAACTGTGCAGATATAAAACAGAAACACTGAAAAAGCAACATTGTAAATTGTCACTCATTAGTAGCGTCGTGATAAAATCGTGTAGCTGTCACATAAACTAATCACTGTGTTATCTGGTATCTCACATAAAGTAAATCCAGAATGTATTTTCAAGTAAACCAAAATGTTCCATTTAAATCTCATTAGCAGTACTGGTAAATGTTCTAAGTATGTAAGCCTTATAGTCGTTACGTAATCGTGCAACTAACACGCAAGAATGCACACACACAGTAACACTGTGACGTCTGCTCACTATAACAACGCATTCGTAATTTCTGTTTAAATAAGTTCTCTTGGTTCTTGATTGGATATTTAACTTCAAACATTGTTGCATGGTAACAGTTTCTAAGTCTGACAATGCATACTAGAAATGTGAAGTGAAGAGTTTTATGGCAAAGACAAAGTTAAAAAGCAGATTATCTTTCAATAAACGGTTTTACATGTGAAATGTGGTGTAAACCTTTACTCTTCACAGTACTCAGAGTTTCAACTTCAACGCAATTATCATGTGGTATACGTCGGTAAAGAATGCTAAAATTTTTCTCAAGGCTAGCGTCTTATGTTCGGAGCCAGCAGGCGCACCCGGCTGCCTGCTTGTGCGAGTCATTGTCTGTCTCTTTGTTGGCGCGCGCCGTTATTGGGATTAGGAGACCTAACTTCTACAAATTCACTCTGACGAGAAGGCCCTGCTCTGTTTGAATCTCGCTAGTTCTGATGCAATTCAGGTCTGTCGTTACGAATATATCGTCTGTCGTCATGTCGGTAGATTCCGTAGTTTCTTCCTTGTCCGTCACGTGGTGGAGAATTTCTCCCTGAATCGTAACTGTGCGCCGAACTGTTGCGTCTGAAGTTATTCTGCCTCCCTTGATAATAATAGTTCTGGTTGCCAAATTGTCTGTTTCTATGATTGTCTCTGTCATATTCATTACTATGGAAGTGCGATCTTTCTCGGTACCTATTATTCTGCCAACGGTTGTCATATGGGTGGTGTCTTTTTTGGTCACGATTTGTGTTGTGAGAATAGCCTTGTCGTGTCCAGTTTTTATTTCTTTCGTCGCGGAATTGTGACGGATGTGACCTGTAGTTGTTGTGTTCCTGTTTTCGCGTTCCGCGATTTCCGCGATTGTCAGTGTCAATTTCCAGTTCTTGTAACAGTCCCTGAAAAGCTTCAATGTCGTCTTTGCAACGCCCTGCCAAAATAATATTTCTTAAATGTTCAGGCAATTTCATTAAGCAAATGTGGATGAGTTCTGAGGGGCTGTATGGGTTTGACAGGTACTGATTCTTGTGCAAAATATTTGACAAGACTGGAAAATTCTGATTGTTCAAAGTGTTTCATCATCATGATGCTATGTTTTACTCGGTCTTGTGTAGCTTGAGACCAATACGCTGAGAGGAAGGCATGATAAAATTCTCCTTCACTGTGACAATCGTGAATGACTGATCGCATTCTTACAGCTGGTTCATTCTCCAAGTAGCCACACATAAATTCTAACCTGTGCTCCAATGACCAGTTGTGAGGAAAACAATGAGAGAATTGATGGAGCCACGCTTGTGGATGAATGTCGTTGGCAGAATTCTTAAACGTTTTGAATTTACGTGTAGTAATGAACAGCTTATAGTCAAAATCATCGTGTCGGCGAGTAGCATATCGGTCATTGTTACGTCGTGTCGGCGGTTCCATCTCAAAATCCAATGCGCCTTGCCAATTTCTTTCATCATTTCCGAAATGTCCTGTGTTATTATTTTGTGGTTGTTCCGTATTTCTATGTCCCTCTTCCCGTACTGGAGCGCGAGTGTCCTCTGAAGTATGTAATTCTTGTATTACCTGTGTCAGCTGATCTTGTACTTCCCGGATTTCTCTTTGGTGTTGCGTATTAATTTGATTCTGATTTTGTTTGAATTTCCTAATTTGTTCGCACTCTTCTGTGTCATTAAAGACTACCGGTTTTGTGTCATTCAGATTATCATCTACCTTCATAGATAAATTATTTAGCTGATCCGAAAGTTCAACTACTTTCTCTGATAATGTACTAATTTCCTCCATGTGTCTTTCTACTGTGTCCTTTAAGTTTTCCTGAGTTTTTGCAAGTTGCGTAACCGAATCGGTAGATGCAACTGAGTCAAATTTAGCTTGCAAGGTCTCATGATTTTCATGAACAGTAGTTTGCAGTTCTTTTATGGCTGCTTCGTGATTCTGTAGTGCATTTTCATGACGCGAAAATATAGGTTGGAAATGCTCACAAATTTGTGTTTTTACGTCATTACAGACTTTTTGACATTTCGATTCAATGTGATGTAACTCAGTAGTTAAATCCTCACGTGTTTGTTCAAGAGTTTGCTCCAATGAGTCTAACTTTTGAAGATTTTGTTCCATTGCGTCTAACTGTTGCTGTGTTTGTCTCTGGTGTTGTTCCGTTGTGTCTAACTGTTGCTGTGTTTGTCTCTGATTTTGTTCCATTGTGTCTAACTTTTTAAGATTTTGTTCCACTGTGTCTAACTTTCGAAGATTTTGTTCCATTGTGTCTAACTTTTGAAGCTTTTGTTGTGTTTGTCAGATTTGTTGTATTAATTGTAATAACAATGCACTGGTGTCTGGAACATTTTTCCTCAGTGCTTTTCGGCAGTGAATTTGCACCGGAAACGTTCACATTTTGACAAGCAGAAAATGTGTCTTGACTTATTTGAGAAAACGGTGAGGATCCAAAACCTGAATCTACAATATTTGCAAAATTGTGTCCTGTCATTCCCGATTCCTGAGGCGAGCTGTTGCCGACCGATCGATCGATAATGCTTCCCTCTGCACTAATTGTTTCACTGTCCACGCCATTGTTTGACGCCCGCTCCATTTCCCTATGCACAGTTACCAAATTACTACTTTGAATGTCTGTTAATTCATTACACAGTGGTGCTGGCAAGCTACGCTCGTCGTCACTATTATTTCTCAGTTTACTTTGGAGCCATTATTGTCACAATATTTCACACGATAACACAGAAAAGCACAATTTGAAGAGCAAAAATAAGAGAACACATTAACATAGCACTGAAAATAATATGTAGTTAATTGCAGCTGCGAAATACTTGGTGCAAATCTACATGCATGCCACAACTGTTTTACTGTACAAAAATGAAAGACTGCAACTACAAAGGAGATTTTACGCGCTAGCAATAAACAAAAGCTACACTAATTACACAAACTACAAGAAAAAAAATCAGAAGATTCCAGTGAGGTATCCTCGGCTAAGGGTCGACATATGAAACGTACCCTTTGAACAATTTTTACACGACTGTCCTTAAACTGATACACAATAATTTTTAGCGCAACGCAATCTGACTTTCAAAAATCTCTACAAAAGAATGGCCCTGACTAACATTAACCTATACCTTTCACAAATCACTTACCTCACAAAAATCTTCGCTACTCAAGCTACTGCAATACAGCGAGCGCCACTACTGCCAGCTAAATAAAAGATTCAAAGTACTGAAGGCACTAACTACTGATAGGCATAGTTAGCAAATGAAAGATTTTGATAGAGAACAACCAATGTATTTACCTCAATAGTCATAATATATATAGCAGTTCATGACAAATTTCAAAACTCCGCCATCTCTCTCCCCACATCCACCACTGCTGGCGGCTCACCTCCAACTGCGCAACGCTACGCGCTGTTCACAGCCAGCTGCCTAACACTACAATGGCGAGTATTACAACAATGCAAAGCAGCCACAGACTGCACACAGCACAGCCAGTGATTTTCATACAGAGGTGGCGTTACCAATAAAAAAACCTAAATAGCCTACTTACAACATCACCAACAATGCCTGCCCTAACGTTCACAGAAAATCTCTGTTGGTGACGTGATTGCACAATTGCGTGCGGTTTCTAGTCAGCCCACACATTTTGAGTGTGAAAATTTACAATTTGATCACGTAGGAGTACATACTGACGAAACTAAAATGAGCTCTAACATGAGCGTTTCCGGACACATGTCCACATAACATCTTTTCTTTATTTGTGTGTGAGGAATGTTTCCTGAAAGTTTGGCCGTACCTTTTTGTAACACCCTGTATAGATGCCTATAGTCTCGCGTACAGAAGTTATAAAAGGGCGGTGCATTGGCGGAGCTGTCATTCGTACTCAGGTGATTCATGTGCAAAGCTTTCCCACGTGATTATGGCCGCACGACGGGAATTAAGACACACTGAAAGCGGAATGCTAATTGGGCTAGAAGCATGGGACATTCTATTTCGAGAAACGTTACTGAATCAATATTCCGAGATCGACAGTATCGAGAGTGTGCCGAGAATACCATATTTCAGGCATTGCCTATCGCCACGGACAACGAAGAGGCCGACGCTCTTCACTTAACGACCGAGAGCACGTAGAGTTGACAGTACTAACAGACAACAAACATTACGTGAAATAATCTCAGAAGTCAATCTGTGACGTATAATAAAAGTATCCTTTGGGACAGTGCGGCGAAATTTAGCATCAATGGGCTATGGCAGAATATGTACGATGCGAGTGCCATTGTTAACAGCACGACATTGCCTGCATAGCCTATCCTGGGCTCTTGACAATATCGGTCGCACACTAAATTGGAAAAAAATGGTTCAAATGGCTCTGAGCACTATGGGACTTAACTTCTGAGATCATCAGTCCCCTAGACTTAGAACTAATTAAACCTAACTAGCCTAAGGACATCACATACATCCATTCCCGAGGCAGGATTCGAACTTGCGACGGCAGCGGTCACGTGGCTCCAGACTGTTGCGCCTAGAACCGCTCGGCCACCCCGGTCGGCCCTAAATTGGAAAACCGCGTCATAGTGAGAGGAGTCCCGATTTCAGTTGGTAAGGGCTGGAGGCAGGTTTCGAGTGTGGCGCAGAATCCACGAAGCCATGGTGCCAAGTTGTCAACAAGGCACTGTGCAAGCTGGTGGTGACTCCTTAATAATGTGGACTGTGCTTACATGAAATGGACTGGGTCCTGTGGCCCAACTGAACAAATCTTTGACTGTAAATTGTTATGTTCGGATACTTGGGGACCATTTGCAGCCATTCATGGAATTCATATTTCCAAATAACGATGTCATGTCAAGAGCCCACAATTATTCACGACTGGTCTCAAGAACATGATCCACAACTCGAGCGAATGATTTGACCAGCCAGATCGTCCGGTATTAATCCCATCTAACATTTCTCGAAAGATCAGTTCGTGCACGAAATCCTACACCGGCAACACTGTCGCAAATATGGCCGGCTGTAGAGGCAACATAGCCCAATATTTCAGCAGGGAACTTCCAACCATTTGTTGAGTTCAAACCACGTCGAGCTGCTGCACTTCACCGGGCAAATTGAGGTCCGACGAGGTATTAAGAGGTATCCCACGACGTTTGTCACCACACTGTATAAACGAGTACATACATACATTTTTGTAGTATGCATGGAGTTTTTTTAGTTCATTCGATACAGGACATCTTGATAACTCACGCCATCAGTCCATCTGATATGCAACAGGGCTACATAATACCACACTTCAAAAACTACTTAATTTTTTATTGTTTCCAGGTTTCCAAGTGCAACTCTTCATTAATCTTTTTCTGGTGTCAAGGCTAATATTTTTGGACTTTAGCAGCTGACTGTTTTCGTAGAAAACCCTTCTCTCTAGTGCAATTCTTGTTAGTACGTCTTACTCGCATCTCTACTTTGTTTATTCTAACCCGAGAAAGAAAGATTCGCCCACCGCTTCAAAAGTAAAGTCCCTTGTCAACACAGCCATCTGGCAGGTCCACCTGCTTCACTCAGCCTTACGTCAGTTTCTTTTAGTTTATGTGGGTATTAAAACACACGCTCCACTTAATCAGTCACCCGAGTCGATTCCTGCTCACTTTCGCGGAGTACTGTTAGTTCATTTGCACTGCTTAAAAATGGAAACCATTTTATACAGTCCCACATCATTCAAAATCATCTCCAAATATACGAATTCCATGTAAGTCTCCTTCATTTTTTCATTAATTCTGCCTGCAGCTGCAGGGCACAAGAAGAAGTGACTACTGGAAGGTCTAACTTAAATCTGCCACACAGCATTTCCAATAAACACCATTCTCATCCTTTGCTGTCTTCTGTAACCACACGAAGACGTAGACGCGTGTTAGGGAGCGAACCAATTCAATTTGATTGCGTTATTTCAAATTACTAAGCTCTGAACAGTTTTCATAATGCTGCAGCCTTCTAATTTCCATAGTTCCCTACAGATTCCTGAATAAGGGTGTCTAGCAATACTGTCGCTAATAACGCCTTCGAAGTGTAGAAAAACGTAAATGTTTAAATTTGACACATAGCAATGGTATCGTCGCTTAGAAAGTCGGCGCTTGCACAGCGGGCAGCCGTATTGCAGGGACTCATTTTGAAAACCTGTCTGATTCACTGCGAATGGATAATAGCTACGGACGACACGGCCAAGTGGAACTGAGGTGATTAGTCCTCATTACACTTCTGTTTGCTGAGGACAGCGCTGGAACTATTCATTTCTCTGTAGCTAGTTAACGTAACGATGAATGAGAACTCGGGATTCCACGTATGTAAACAGTGTTACTAAAACGATGAGAGCATACACGGAGGGAATTTCCGTTTGCTCTTATTTATTGTACCCTCTGTAAACGTTAAAAAATAAATAAATCTAGGACGCCCCTATTGTTTGACTGTCTTCATAAGTAACTTTTACAGCTTTCCAGAAAAACGCGTAGTATGTGATTTAGTCAGGTTTTAGAGAAATAGTGTACGCATTGAGACAGCTTTCACAGTTGATAGAACATGGAATAATTTGATAAAACCGTTAGGATTTAATTATGGCTAGACTACTCAACTACTCTCAGAAGTTATTTAGGAATGCAGAAGAATAACTAACTGATATGAAAAATGGCTCTGAGCACTATGGGACTCAACTGCTGAGGTCATAAGTCCCCTAGAACTTAGAACTACTTAAACCTAACTAACCTAAGGACAACACACACATCCATGCCCGAGGCAGGATTCGAACCTGCGACCGTAGCGGTCGCGCGGTTCCAGACTGTAGCGCCAGAACCGCTCGGCCACCAGCGGCCGGCTAACTGATATGACAAACGGTGAAACTGTAGATATAGTTCTTGTCCGTCAGAATGTACTTTGAGCTAGCCACTGCAGGAGAAAAGAGAGAGAGAGAGGGAGGGAGGGAAAACGTGTTTGGGACATGAACAATAAATAATTTACCAAAACATTGAGTGTAACCAATAAGGACCATATATAAAGTTACACTTGCTGCCTTAAATGCAGCCATCGAACATGCGATACTGCAACGTAATGCAGGTTGTAATAAAAGTACTCGTAGATAGTTCCATGACGATGATGATTTTGGTTTGTGGGGCGCTCAACGGCGTGGTTTTCAGTCTCGCCATGTCCCGAATGATGACGATGACAACACAAACACCCAGCCCCCAAGCGAAAAAAATCCTACGCGACCAGGAATCGAACCCAAAAATTAAAAAGAAGGCCAAATTCAAGTAGGATATACGTCCATTCTGGGAATTAAGAAAATCGCCAAGTTATCGGTCCAAGGGATTCCAAGACTTTATCAAGATCTGTACAGTAGTTTCTCAGACTAGCTCAGACATACAAAAAGAAGAGAACCGTTTATGTATGTAGAGGCTGAAGATTTAATAAAATATTTTTATTTACTTACTAAAACGTAACTAAAACTTACATTTTATGTCTGTGTGGAGTAATGTTTCAGTGATTCAACTCTCCGGAGGCAAGCTTGCCCAGAAATGTTGTAACTGGTCCTCGTTGTCCTTCATACTGGCAATGGGACGGAGTTGACGCCCGAGCTGCTCCTACACATGTTCTAACGAGGATGGATCTTGGAATCTTTTTGGCCATTGAAGTACCTCAACAACTCGCAGACAGTTCATAGAGACACTTGAAATGTGGGGACGAGCGTTATCGTGTTGAAGAATGGCACCTCAATACTGTCATTTGAGAGGCAGCAGATAAGACCACTGGGTGTTTGTGGCGTATCGTTGGGCCGTCAGTTTCCTGCAGTCACTACCAGCCGTGACATGAAGTCATACACGATCCATCCCAACACCATGACGCCTTGAGTAACACCGATGCGCCTCTCCAAAACACTGGAAGAATGAGTCCTCTCCGCAGATCGCTGCCATACTCGCCGACGATGGTCATCTAGCGTAGTGCAGAAACACCATACATGAGCAGTCCATGCTTACCGGTCGCAGCGCCACTCCAAGTGCAGCCGGTTTGTCATGATGTTATCGGCAGCCTACGCATGAGACGGCAGTTCCCTAGTCCGGCTGCTGCGAGTTCCCATCATCCAGTGGTATGGGATGACACGGAATGTGACATGGAGTCCAATGCTCGGTCCTGAATGGCAGGCGCAGATGTGATTGGGATACTATGTGCCTGACGAAGTGTACGGCTACCCTCCCTTGTGGTGGCCGACGTGGCCGATCTGAAACTCGATGACAAAGATCCCTGCCCTCACACTTCAATGCAGTGCAACATCGGGGCACTGTCACGTTCGAATTCCCCACAAATCTACATATTGCTCGATTCAACCAGTCGGCCAATTGGAGACTGACAGTGAAGTCACTTTTTAAATGTGTCAGGTACTGATAATGCTTTCTCAGATGAGTGTATAGCATTTCCATGTCCTTCACAGTCGTCACTCAGCACTAGACGCTGTTCACGCTCCTTATATACCTCACAGCAACATTAATCCCGAAAAACACTAATGTACCCTGGGGCCTTTCTACCCGTCACACAAAATTACAACTCTTATTATTAACATACACGCCGACGATGTGTAGGTTCACGATAGTTACAATGACATGCAACCAAAGCTAATGGGCGCTTCACTTCTGTTTCAGGAAGTTTACACAGGATAAACATTAATAAAGCCGACAAACTCCAGGGACAGATTCCCTACTGTAAATGGGGGAAAATGTTCCTATAAACACATGTCCGGAAATCGTTGCAACAGTAGATTGCGCTGATGAATGACAGTTCCTCTGACCATGTGGCGAGTGTGCCTTTTGTGTTGCAGTCTGTGTGATTGACGCAGCGTACTATAAGCAGCAGAATGGTCCGGTATTCATGTCGTGATTCTGTACGGCGAAACAGATCAAATCGCATGAGACGCAGCACGGCTGCACCAAAACAAGTACCCTCAGAGACAACCAAATCACGCGACATTTCAAGCTCTTATTGCGGGGTCAGTGTGTCGAACCCGGGACTCCAGATGGCAGAGCTGAAGCCAGGACCCACCGCGCCGCATTTCGTCAGGAGGTCGATCAAGTTCAAGAGCGTCGAGGGACAGTGCAGAGTGATACAGCAGTATTCGGTAACATTGCTTTACTCAGCAAATTTACAGTACTCGATGGTGAAGCGTAGTGTGAGCGTGCCGCCCGCCGATGTCCCGCGAGTCCAGCCGCCCCAGCAGACTCCTAGTATGCCGACGCCGCTGCTGTCGTCATCCAGGACTCCCACCGATGGAAGCCTGCCACGCTCTCCCGGTCGCCAGTCTCCGATGCATTGCGACTTGCGCCGCGCTGCTGCCCGCGATTCCGGAGACTGCTACAGTCCCTGGTCCTCGCCATCCTCCACCCCATTTGGCCTGCTCTGTCCGACCATGGGACAAAGGTGGATGTACTGGTCACCCGTGGCTCTAGAGACGCCGCTACTCCCAGGACAGGACCGGACTCGAACCCGCGCCCTCCTGGACGCTGCGCCGCAACTTGCCACTAGTGGTGCTTGCCAGATGGCAACACCCGCCGCCGTCTCTGGCACTGACGCAGCGCTGCTGCGCCTCCCGCAGCATATGACTCGCCCGCACCACGGTACGCCAGGTGGGAAGCGAACGTGGCCCGTAGACTCTAGTGGAACCGCGCCCCTCCTGAACCTGCTGCAGACTGCTGTCACTTCTCTCCTTCACGCAGACCGTACGATCTTCACGTTCTACATCTACATCTACATCTACATGATTACTCTCCAATTCACATTTAAGTGCTTGGCAGAGGGTTCATCGAACCACAATCATACTATCTCCCTACCATTCCACTCCCGAACAGCGCGCGGGAAAAACGAACACCTAAACCTTTCTGTTCGAGCTCTGATTTCTCTTATTTTATTTTGATGATCATTCCTACCTATGTAGGTTGGGCTCAACAAAATATTTTCGCATAAGGAAGAGAAAGTTGCTGACTGAAATTTCGTAAATAGATCTCGCCGCGACGAAAAACGTCTTTGCTTTAATGACTTCCATCCCAACTCGCGTATCATATCTGCCACACTCTTTCCCCTACTACGTGATAATACAAAACGAGCTGCCCTTTTTTGCACCCTTTCGATGTCCTCCGTCAATCCCACCTGGTAAGGATCCCACGCCGCGCAGCAATATTCTAACAGAGGACGAACGAGTGTAGTGTAAGCTGTCTCTTTAGTGGACTTCTTGCATGTTCTAAGTGTTCTGCCAATGAAACGCAACCTTTGGCTCGCCTTTCCCAAAATATTATCTATATGGTCTTTACAACTGAAGTTGTTCGTAATTTTTACACCCAGGTACTTAGTTGAATTGACAGCCTTGAGAATTGTACTATTTATCGAGTAATCGCATTCCAACGGATTTCTTTGGGAACTCATGTGGATCACCTCACACTTTTCGTTATTTACCGTCAACTACCACCTCCCACACCATACAGCAATCTTTTCTAAATCGCTTTGCAACTGATACTGGTCTTCGGATGACCTTACTAGACGGTAAATCACAGCATCATCTGCGAACAACCTAAGAGAACTGCTCAGATTGTCACCCAGGTCATTTATATAGATCAGGAACAGCAGAGGTCCCAGGACGTTTCCCTGTGGAAGGCTGCCATTCTGTCCCGCCCCTGTGTTGTGTCCGCGGAGGCGGAATGTAGCCTGAACAAGTACGTAGAAACAAAGTACAAGTTTATGCAGAATACTTATAACATTGCTGCCAGACTGGCCCCTATAAGCGTAGACCATCACAGGTCCGTGCTGACGCCTGGCTGACCTGGCACTCCCTGTCAAGCTAAAATTGCCCGTCTATTTATACTGGTTTCTCCCTCGCTTCTGAGGTAGTGTCAGAGAGAGACAGAAACTATGGAAGGGATAAATTCCCACACATCATCCATTTACAAATCGCCACTGTTGGATATGGCCTGGTGTCCCGCCTCATACCTTGCAATAACTTAATGCAACACTGCGGTTTCCTGCCTCATTGTTGCTCCACTCAAAACAAATCGTGCGTGGAATACCGCCATAGCAGCTCCGCACCCGCGAGTGCCATGTTTACCTTGCCTGGCCTGCTGGCTGTCGTCTGTTACCACACTCTGCCAGCGGCCCCAGATTTCATTGCCCAACCGCACCTTCATTGAATTTTGATAAAATTTCCCTTTCCCTCGTCTAGGACTGACACTAGCGCAGCAAGCTTTTTAGGCGTTGTTGTGATCAATCATCCTTTCAGTAAGACAAATGTGCAGGGAGGCGGCAGACTGGAGTACTGGTATCTGCCAAATACTGAGACGGATCCTAATACAAGCTGCAGACAAGTGGCCCGTCAGCTTGTAAGTCATAGTACGATTATGTGTATCCTGTTCGACAAACGCTACTATTCGTACCACCTGCAATCCCATGGAGACCACATGGAACATCTGTTGTGACATGGAGGCGATGCAGCTCTCTACATTTTTCCCGGACGATTTGTTATCGTTGCACACACACCGTTCCATTTCCGGACATTTCCACTCAGCAATCCATCCCTGCAGTTTGTCGGTTTTGTTAATGTTCATCCTGTAAGAGCATCTCTTGCAACGCCCAAAAAAAAGATAATTTATATTCCCGGAAAGGTACCTTCAAACGCTCTTACTCAAAGTCCCTCGCACATCATTCTAATCGAACGGGGACAACACGCCTGTTGTTTTCGAGTGCCTGACCAAATGTTTTCATCGCAAGCTTCGGTAGCCACCCTCCAAACCCAACGCCCGCGGCAGAGTGCACAGTGTAGCAGCGACGCAGATTAATGGGAGCCATCAGTGGCCCTTAGCACGTGATATATCACCCGGCAACAGCCACCACCATTGTTGTCGGCCACGGATCAGTACGCTCGCTGTACGGCTCGCTTTTTTTTTTTTTTTTTACGGCAAAACAGGTGGCTGTAAAAAGGAGCGGCCCGTGGCGTGGGCTGCGGCGCTATGGAAATGGCCGCGAAAACAGCGCTACGGTGGCGACCACCGCTTAATCAAGGCGCAGCTGGGGACGCAGGAACCGCGGGGGGCGTGGCCCGGCCAGACACCGATCTGCGCGGCTGGCCGGCTTTTTGCTGGCAGAGCAGCCACGGCGAGTATTACGGCAGCCTCCGATTAATCGGTCGCCGCCGCGCGTTCGGTTCTTTTTGCAGCGTCCCTCCGCTTCATCCCTTCGCCAAACATTTCGTCGCCCCGCGAGCGGCTGCTTTCGATCGAGTTACCACGTCACACGCGGCGCTTATTCCGCGAAATTAATCCGAACGCGGCGCCGCTCCGCAGATTGCGAGCATTAATAAGGATTCCCGATCTTGCGTCCGCCAACTGCGCCCGGCCGGCGAGCCGAAGATTTACAGCGCGCGGAGAAATATCCTTACATTCGGCTCCTGCAGGCAGGCGGGGTAAAAAAAGTGAGCAGAACGCAGAACAGACGTGGATGACATCATTAGCGGGATTGTACTGTTCGGCTTACTGTGCAGCGCATTCAGTCATTGCGAAAAAACCGCCACGCAGTAATCACTTTGAAGCGGATGACCGCTTCGCACAGCTATCGGAAGGCCCCATTTGCGATTGGACAATCGATCACCCAACTGTCGATGCGCATCCGTGCTTAATATCAAAATTCGCCGGAAATTTGTTTCCTCTATTGGCGGGACGTATGTGACCGCATACAAAGCTCCCACACGATTGTTAGCGTCACGATCACAGACTGCCATCATTAATTCCACGACTACACACGCTACTCCGTGGCTCCGTTTTCACAAAACAGACTATATGCACAAGTCTGATTACTAACAAACCCTCAGCTAGTAATTACAAGATTCATATACACAACCTGACAAAATGGTGAAGCACCCAGAAGACATGATCGGATGTTAATGTAACTTCGTAGGCGGTCGCACCATCGGCGGACATGTAAATAATGAGAGTTGCACTATCCACCAGTCTGTATTAGTGTTCTTCGTGCTTAGTGTTGCTACCATGCCCGGTAGGGTACATAAGGGACGTGTACAGCGACAGATGTTCAGTGATTACTGTCTTCTTTATTCGTGTCAGAGGTACACTAAAATGAGCACATATACAATACATACAAAGAAAACTATACAGTATTCGCCCAGAATTGGGCAACTTTGATAGCATTAGGTGCCGCAGACGTTAAGTCCTTCATGCTACAGCTGTTTGGGCATGAGTTACATTTGAAGAGATTGTCTGCAATTCACCGCATTCGCACAGTGTTCCGTTGGCAATTAGCATTTGGAAGTTCCATTTAAGGAGATTGTCCCTCGATCTTGCGACTTCGGTCCGTATCCTGTTCAAGGACTTCCGAATGTCCCACTTCTCCAAGTGTCCAGGCAGCAGGGGTTCTTGTGGTGTCATCCAGTTTGAGAGGTGTTGGCATCTTTGTTTCCACTTGATGAGTCGGGTAGCCGCAGCTGATCCTTCTAAGGGCTGTGTAGTTGTTAGGAAACTCTTCCTCGACTTCAGTCTTGGCTTGGCACTGTATTTGATTTGTGCCTCTCGATGTTAGAGGCGACCTCTCATCTGAAGTCACATGGAGCAAACCCAGCGAGACATTGAACTTTGTCCGTGGGGGTTGGCCTTAGGCAGCCTGTAGCAATCCTACAGCTGTCATTTAAGGCTACATCAACCTGCTTTGCATGTACTGAACTGTACCACACTGGGCTAGCATACTCTCCTGCAGAACAGCATAAGGCAAGAGCTGTTGTTCTTAATGTTTGTGAATGTGTACCCCAGTTCGATCCCACCAGTTTCCGAAGAAGGCAGTTTCTGGACGATATTTTCTGCTTCAGCTTCAGACAATGTTCCTTGTAGGTCTGTGTACGGTCGACAGTGACACCCAAATACCTGGGGTGGGAACAATATTCTAGTGCAACTGCATTCCAGAATATTTCAAGTTTCCTGTCAGCTTGTTTATGTTTCAGATGAAATGAACTCACGCGTTTTCTTAGGATTGGACGCGAGTTGATTCTTTTCATAGTAATTACCAAGCTGTTGTAGACCGTGTGTAAGCATTATCTGTACATCTTCAAACCGATTGCCCTGGGCAACAAGAGCAAGGTCGTCAGCATATATGAAGCTTTTACATCCTTGAGGCTGTGGCTGATCGTTAGTGTACACATTAAACGAAATAGGTGACAGTACACTCCCTTGAGGGAAACCACTCTTTTGAGTTCTCCATCGGCTGTGTTTTCCTTGGAAGTCCACGGAAAAACGTCGATTCTGTAGGAGTGTTGCAATTATCCTCGTCAACGCATAGTCGTTAGTCAGGTTGTAGATTTTGTGCAGTAACACTCTGTGGTTTACGGCGTCAAAGGCCGCCGATAAGTCAACAGAAGCTACACCTGTTATCTTTCTCTGCTCAAAGCCATCTTCTATGAACTGAGAAAGATAAAGAATTTGTGCGGTGAAATTCTTGCCTGGTCTAAAGCCAGCTTGCTGCGAGATGAGAAAGGAATCAACTATTGCAGTTAAGCGGTGAAGAATCATTCTCTCTAGGAACTTATAGAGATAGCAAAGGAGAGAGATGGGCTTGAAGTTCTTCGGATCCGTTGGTGACTTTCCAGGTTTTAGTATCACAATCACGCGTACCTTGCGCCATAATTTCGGGATCTTGAAAAAAGCCAGACAGTGGTTATACAGATTTAAGAGCCAGTCTTTGGTTGCGGTGCCAAAATGTTTAATTTTCTCTGCACAAATGTCGTCTAATCCTGCTGCCTTGCCATTTTTGCATTTGTGAATGGCATCTTCCAATTCACCTAGGTTGAATGGTCTAGTCAGGTTACTATTCTGAGAGTGTTCCTTAAACTTCATTTGAAGACCGATTTTTTTATAGGAGATCTTGGTTCAGCGTTCTGAAGAATCCGTGTAGCAATTCATTTGGAGTGATGTTAGCGTGATTGGCATGTTTGGTTGGATCGTTATTTACTTTTCTCAGCAGTTTCCAGGCCTTCTGGCTACTAATTGAAAGATCTGTTTCCTCCATAAGTTCGATCCATCTTTTCCTTTTGTTTTCTGCTATGGATGACATTACTTCTTGACCAGTCAAGATGGTTTGCTCATTGAATGGATCTTGTTCAAACAGCGACAGGTATTTATTCATTAGGGCTGCCGACAGGGTTGTTAATCCGTAGAGGTGTTGTGTTGTGCAGCCCCGTGTCGTAGGTGACCGAGATACCTTCTTCACTCCATCGACAAACGTATCGTAGTTTTCTGGTGTTGCGTGGAGACCAGTTACAATTTTATCCAGGTTGGAACTAAAAAGCTCCTAGTTAGCCTTACGGAAGTTGTATCTTCTGCGGAATGGAATGGTTCTCAGTTAGGATACTGCGGTAACTTGGCACATCACAGGCCGGTGTTGAGAATTGGGTACAGGGTGGCAAACTGTCTTAACACACTGTTGACCTATGTGCTCGCTTGCGAAGATTAGATCTGGGTTAGATCCACGTTTTCAACGTCCGCTGTTGAAAGATGCGGAGAGTTTACTATCGTGGATGAGAGTTAGTTGGAAGGTGTCAGACCATTTCAGCACTTCCTTCCCGTTGTCATCATCTTGTGAGTAGTTCCAAAGAAGTACAAGCAAATGAAGTTATTACTGTGAAAGACTCGGGGATGCCTCGTCTTCCTGTGAGACAGTGTTATCAGCACCTGGTAGAGTTTGAAACGGACATCATTGTGAGTCCCTGTTTGGCCGGCAGATCGAATCGTGCAGTATCTAGGTTTGTGAGGCATTCAGATGTGACAGTGGCCCGATGTTGGACAGCATGGAAACGCGAGTGTAGGCATACATGCTGTCATGCTTCCAAACGACCACGTCTGACTACAACAAGGGAGCGTCGCCTTATAGTGCATCAGGCACATCGTAATCCCTTCATATCTTCGCCTGCCGTCCGACGACATGTAATGGACTCCATGCAGAGAATTACTGTCTTATTTGTAGGCCACTGTTTATACTAAAATACAAGCGTTTGGAGTGGTGCAGTGATCTGGAAGCATGGACTGCTGATAAGTTGCATTATATTGCGTTCAGCGATGAATCGTAGTTCTGCACTACTACGAAGGACCGTCGTAGACGAGTATGGCGCCGACCTGGTGAGGGTGTCTCATTCTTTGAATGTTTTGGGGAGGATCTGCGGTGTTACCTCTAGCGTCAAGACGTGCGGAGCCATCGGATATGACTTTAAGTGACGGCTGGTAGTGCGTGACGGAACTCTAACGGTATCACGGTAAGTCACGAACTACCTGCGTCCTCTCATGCGACACTATCATGATGCCATTTTTCAACAGAACAAAGCTCGCCCAGGCATGGCACGTGCCTCTAAAAACTGTCTGCTTGATGTTCGGTACTGACGAGGCCAGCAAGAGCTAGAGATCTGTCGCCGATAGAAAATGAGTGGGACCAGCTCGGACACCAACTCCGTCCCGCTGCTAGTATCCAGGATATGTAGAGCCCGTTACCAGTTGTGGGGTGGCTCAGGAGAGGACGCCCTTTCCCAATCGGATCAGTGCATGCATCCAGGCAAGAAGGGGTGCAACCTCATACTGTGCTGAAACTGTCAAGTTCTTTGTTAATTTGACTCCATTTTGCGACCACCGAAGGAACACCACATACCCTCTCAATCCTGGTCGCTCCATTTTTTGTCAGGTAGTTTATTACCTGGGAAGAGAGCAGCTCTAGATTACTCTGCTGTCTTGTTACAAAAGTCACTTCTCTAAACATTTATCTCCTCTAATGAATCACTTTTCGGAGGTGCAGTAAAATTATATACGCTTCGTTCGTACAACAGTACTGTTGTGGTTCGAAGCGATCGTTTCACTTCGGCAGACAGTCTCCTTGCAGCTGATTTTGCAACGTTATTTCGAGGATGGTGATTTCGCCAACCCATAGATATGTGGTATATTGACTGTGAAAGAACATTTCGAATTACTGTTGAGATTAATGATAATAGAATCTTTAGTTTCCAATGCCATCGAGTTTCTATCACGGTGGTAAAACATCCCATGTTCTAGGGAACGCAGGCCCCAAATGCCGCATTAATTGCCACGACTGAAATTCTGCCTGATTCCCCTAAATTACTTCATGCAAATGACAGTGAGTTGCTTCTGCTGAGGCTTCGATCAATTATCCTTGGAACCTTTGGTTCATCTTAGCTACTTTCCCGTTTCGAGGACCACTAAATATGTCTGATATTAAATTGTACAACTTTACACCGCCTTCACTTTCTGAAATAAAATATCTTGCACATCAGAGTCACACTGGCAGAGATATTTCATTATTCTAAATGGTGCTCGTTATACTCGTGACGGACTTATAATGACAGCATTAGGTAAATCTGTCTTCAACCCGAAAATTGGTTTCAACATTACAGAGCTTTGCTCGGTACTGACCTACTCAAATTATTATGACATTACCTTCCTCTGTCTTCTGCACTGACTTACACAGCATCATATAGAGATCCTTCAGTTTAACATGGACTCCTAACCTTGCAGCAGCCTTTTACATTTCACAGAGACAATTTACTGACAGAGTTTAAACAAATGATAAATGGCAGGAGAAAAAAATGAAAAAGAAAACATACTGCTCCCAACTAAAGATCAAGTTCATGTAATTTGACTTTTACCTACGAAGTTGCCTGGCCTCCTGATAACAGTATGTCAATTTATTTCCACCATTGTTGCTGTAATGTGCTAACTCCTTCATCACTAGTGTACAATGGCTCATATTCCCATTGAAAGCCCCATTTTCGTCTCAAGAGATTGGATTTTTTTTTATGTTGCTTATCGTTGCGCTGAGTTTGTTTCCCAGATTGCACCAACAAATGCAAGAGTCTGATGAGGCTTCGCCCCTCATATTCACTAATTTTCAATCTTTGAATTTTTCATAACGGAAGTAAGTAACCGCTTCTCAATACAAATATGGATTGTGTATATTTCATGTGGAGGACAACCCATACCCGTAGCCGTTTGAAATTCGTTTCCGTTTTAATGAACAGTGAATTATTTTGATAGTGATTGTCGACACTAACATTGCTAGCTGTGTGTTTTTTAGACATATCTTGCGTAACAATGGAAAGATTGTCGACGGATGAGCGTTGTGACCACGCGACTTATCCCAGATATCAATGGAGACAACAAGCTTTCGCAAAAATCTAGAAATTTGTGGTAAGGTCTTATGGGACCAAACTGCTGAGGTCATCGGTCCCTAAGCCTACACACTACTTGATCTAACTTAAACTAACTTACGTTATGGGTAACACACACCCAAGACCGAGGGAGGGCTCTAACCTCCGACGGGGGGAGCCGCACGGACCGTGATAAGGGGCCCTGGACCACGCGGATACTCCGCGGGGCTAAAAAGCTTTCGAAACCCTCCCCCATCCTCACCCCCTTTCGTTTCTATTGTGAAAGTTTTCGTAAGGTGAAGAACATATAAAAAATTCCACGAGCCTACCATCTTGCTGCAAGAAACTTTTGATAATCCACAATCCACTGTTACACGCGACTACTACAATCGAGAAGCCATCTTTCTGTTTGTTGTTCTGAGTGTTTACGTAATAGCTCATAATCTTCCATGTTCAGTGAGATACCACCCAGCGTATGTGTAGACGAAATGTCTAATTTAATGATTTCCAGACATTTGCTTAGCGCATAGTTAGATCCTTTTGCTGATGATAAAAGTTACCCTTTGTCATGAGAGAGGCAGAGGTGGATTAGTCATTGGGGTAGTGAGTTTCTACTCACCAGAAGCAGGATTCAAATCTCTGTTCGGTCAACCAGATTCAGATATTCGACTACCTCCCACATCAGTCTCCAGCCGAGCTCACACTCCGTCTCCAATGACTAGTTCTGATCGTGTGTCAAATTCTAATCTTCCATCTTTCGATGCGAGGTAATTATATCTACCATGCCAACAGCGACCAGCGTTCACTAGCGGTAACGTTGCATTTTGGTTCTCCGACCAAAAAAAGTTATCAGAAGTGATCGATCCTATTAAGGGAACAACAGTTTGTACTAAGCTTCTCGGTCATATTTCGCCGACTGATAAATGCTGCAATGTGAAACGTGAGTTGCCCTTAAACAACTATTACAAAAGTCGTTAACATAAGGAGCAGTCAAATCAAAACCGGAAACCCGCCACAACGGGACCACGGAATGGTTGTATTCAAAAATAATCACCAAACGCATTACGATATTTACCCCACTGGGAGACGAGACGATCAGTTCCTGATTTGTAGAGCTCGTTCGGCCGCTGACGCATCCACAGCCACACCCACTCTTGCACTTTCTCGCCCGACTGAAACTGACGTCTACCGATGTCTTACTTTTGGTCGCTAAAATGTAAAAATCACACGGTGAAGAACCCGAGCTGTACGGAAGATGTTGCAGCGTTCCCCAATCAAATTGCTGATGCGTAGCCTTCCTGCAATGGGCAGTGTGGGGGCAGTCGTTATCGTGCAAGAGGATGATTCCGTCTTACGGCATTCCCGGGCGCCGGCCGGTGTGGCCGAGCGGTTCTAGGCGCTACAGTCTGGAACCGCGCAACCGCCACGGTCGTAGGTTCGAATCCTGCCTCGGGCATGGATGTGTGTGATGTCCTTAGGTTACTTAGGTTTAAGTAGTTCTAAGTTCTAGGGGACTGATGACCTTAGATGTTAAGTCCCATAGTGCTCAGAGCCATTCCCGGGCGTTTTGACTTTATGGCATATCGCAGGTTCTGCAAAGTGTCGTCAGAGCGCTGCGCATTGATTGCGGTTCCACGCTCGAGGAACTTGTAAGCAGCGGGACTCTGCAGTCGAATAATATCATCATGACTTCGCTGATAGTTATGTGAACAGGTCTGGATTTCGTTGGCGGGGGAGATGTGGAATGTTTTCCTCTGTTAGCTTTACCGTTTGACCCTGGACTTCGGACGAAATCATCCTGTTGCACGACAGTGCCGCTCTCACACTGGCAATTGCAGGAAGGCTACGCTGCAGCTGTTTGTTTGAGGAGCAACACATCATCCACCGTACAGCCTGGATCCTTCACCTTTTGATTTTCATATATTTAGTAAGCTGCAAAAAGGCATGCGTGGACATCATTTTCTGTCCGATGAGAAAGTGCAAGAGTGAGTACTGTTGTGGCTTCGCCAGCGACCGATTATGTTCTACGTAACAGGAACTGATCGTCTCATCTCCCAATGGGATAAATGTCTTAATGCGTGTGGTGATTAGTTTTGAATGGAATCATTCCATGCTTCCGTTGTAGCGGGTGACGGTTTTAATTTAACTGCTCCTTATACTACGCACACCGGGCATGCCTTTTACCAAAGAAAGGAAGGGAGATTAGGGTTTAACGTCCAGTCGATATCCAAGTCATTAGAGACATAGCACAAGCTCGGATTGTTTTCAGGAATGGAGAAATAAATAGGCCAAACCTTTTCAGAGGAACTTGCTCAAATGGTTCAAATGGCTTTAAGCACTATGGGACTTAACATCTGAGGTCATCAGTCCCCTAGACTTAGAACTACTTAAATCTAACTAACCTAAGAACATCACACACATCCATGTCCGAGGCAGAATTCGAACTTTGCGACCGTAGCAGCAGTACTAGCAGGACTAGTACTTGACAAGGATACATCAGGAGATATAAAACATGGAGAGTGATACACAAACCAATTAAAAGAAGAAACAATTATCAATGTAACTACAGAATACATAGCGAACTTAAGCAGTATCAATAAGAGAAATAGAAATAAATAAATGCACGAAAATGGAGGTGTTTGAGGGAACATACAGCAAACGCAATCTTTCAGAGTGTGGTGGTACTGCATTTTAACATTAACATTATATTAAAAACTTTGACTATGTAACAGTTTGCATTAAATAAGTGAACAAAGTAAAATATGAACAGTATTTGATGAGACAACTACAAGAGGTGTTAAACGTGGAAGGTTTTGGTAAAGAGAATGAAGGGCATCTGTTCATCTGGGGGATGCTCGGACACGACAGTTAGTCCACACCTGCTTGCAAAACTAACGCCTATACGGGAATTCTTACGTTTGTGAAATCCACAGCTGTCTGGCTTACACGGATCGTCGTGCGCATGCGATGAATGGCGCGCAGATACTCTCCAGGGAGAATGAAGTGGATATGGTGAAACACTGCAAAAAGTGGTCACGACGTGTATCTCACGGAAGTCTAATTATAGTTAGTATTTAGGGCAAAATATTCATTTACTCCATACGGCTCTAATGGAGAACTCGAAGTTAAATTAGACTACTAAAAGTTAGTGCAGACACATAAAAGTGCTCATTCTTCTCATGCATCATTAGTTAATTACCATCTGCCACGCACCTCCTGACTATGTAAAAAGCACACATTTGTATGTATAAGATACTTTTAAATAGTAACGATATTAGAGGAAAACTCATCAAGTTCTCGTTGCTCCCTTTTGTAGACCTAGCAATTAGTTTTGCAGGTAAGGTTAATAAACAACGGGATAACGTACTGTCGTTGACGGTGTAGTCCGCAGGCCGGTTTCAGAAGTCGCCATGTCCAAACATTTCACGACGGTTTCGTGAATGAAATTCCTGGGCGTAGCGCCGAGGTTTAGCGTCCAGCGGGCAGATCCCATATTTATGGTCGCTGGCGCAGCAGTAATCTGCATATTTATTGCTGTGAGTAACTTTCAACCAAGCGGTGAGCTGACAGATAATTTCGGGCGAGTAAACTTTACACCTTGCAGCTGGTACCTGTAGGCTGCGCGCTCTGTCCCGGCAAAGTTCAAAGTGTGTTTCTTAAACGTTGAGATTAATTTAATACTAAGCACTTCCAATTAGTTACGTCCGCCTTATTGCATCTGTTCTATCTAATTACCCTCCTTTGTCACTATTAACAACACTAATTCCTGTATTTCCCGTCCGACTGCAGGTATGCCCAAAGGCTCTGTTCTCTCTCCTCTCCTACCCATCCTCTATCACGCCGAAATGCCTGAACCACTCGCTCCAGGTCACTTCCTACATTTCGCCGTTGGCACCACTTTCAGATCCATCTGCCGTACACTGCAGAAGTTTCTGCGCTTCCTCAAACTTCTTCTCAGCCTGTTTACCCCCTAATTCAAGTAGCGGTCCTCAATATTAGCGCTTCAAAAACCCTCCTAATAATTGTAAGACGAACCGCCCGCTGTTTCCACCTCCATGTCTTCCATATAACCTTTATAACCATCTTATCCATTTAACTGAGACACTTACTCCGAAGTCGGTCCATCTTCTGTAAATAATTCGAATCATTATCTTTCAACCATGGCTTAGTAAACTGATGATTTAGCAGATTCCTTCTTTGGAAAAAGAATTTACATTCTTCTTGAAATCTGTAGATATTTCTCATGCTCTGTGTATCTTTAATACCAGGCGAAATAGTTTTGTTATGGTTGGTTCTTCCAAAGAGATCAATAATTCCGATGAAATGACTGCTCCAGTTGTCTTCTTTCGACTTACGTTATAACCCGCAATCCTGACTAAAAAATTTCATCATTTGCCTCCTAATTAATACCAACACAGTCCAGCGACCCTACACCTACACATCTCCCGTTCACTCTCCCAGCGAAACTTTCATAGCCTTCCCCTCACAGACAACGAACTCTGTACTGTCATTTATCTTTCCTATTATATCCAAACCGTTTCTCCTTTTCATTTCTCAAATGAGGTTTCTCCTTGTTTCTCATTCTATCTGTTTCTTACCTCTCTATAATCATCGTTCGGCGTTAATCCATGTCATCTCTACCCATATCAAATGTCTTCTGTCAGCACTCTGTCGCACTAGTCATCTATCCCACGCACCCACCTCCAATAAATTTACAAATTTCATTACCACGTCACTCCCAATTTGTCCATTTCTATCGCAAGTCGCACAATTTAGTGAAATTGTTGATTATTACCATAAAGACTGTCCGCAGTATTTATGTTCTAAAAGACAACATAGTTTTTGAACGATTTTCAATGTACAACCGAGCTCCTTAATAATTATACATACATTCATGAACTGTTTATACGCTGCTATTCTAGCGCTGCGAATCCGTACCAGTCCTAAAGGGTGAAGCAATGAAATAACAGTAATGAAAATAAATTGATGCTAGCCGATGTCTGGTTCACAGGCAACGAGTATGTGAAATATGTCACTTTAGTAGGAACGTCGAAAGAAAGTCCCTGACAGTTGCAATGGGTTTGGTGAGCTGCTTCGCCAGTCTACCTCAGCCAGTCACCTAACGCGATTTTCTAAATATCTCTATGGAAACGTCTAATTTGGTTCGCAGTTTATTTATAGACGACTATTGTTTGAGGCTGCAGTCGTTTGCGCTTTTCAGATAATAGCATGCAACAGCGCTGGCAGGTGTCAGAGAATTTCTATTGCTGACAATTACAGTAATAACGACTACTTACTGCACAATTTGTAAGTAATAATTTACTCTGTGTAAGCTTTCAGAGTTCACAGACATTGATTTTAACATGTCCTTGCCTGGTATAGCTAAGACAAATCTGAGTGAAACTAATTTTCGAGTCATACCGCTCATTGTTAGCAAAATGGATTTGCTTTTGGAGAGATTCAAAGCTTGTTTTCATACAGCTATAGCAGTGAGGCGGTCTCCTCCACGATACAATAAGTTAACTACAAATACAAAAGCAGACATAATACACCTGTTCACGAATTTTTTGTGTATAAAAAGAAGCAAGTTCTTGATTGAGCACAATTATTACCTACAATATACGCTAATGCTCCTAGCTGTACTCAGTAATGTGTCGCCACGAAAAAATAAAAGCCATGCTGAAAAAATGTACTTTCTGGCCGAATCCACTGAAGCACAATTGGTGTAAATAGAATAGTTGAATTACTGAAAACTGCCGTACGTTACTATTATGATTTTATTATTATTTCAGGTAAGATCCAGCGGAGACAGAATCACGAGAATGTCGTGAAAACGAGAGAAGTAAACTGGACGAGAATTGTCAATTTTCACATGTGCTGCTATGCAGATACAAGGTATGTGAACAGGAGATAAGCTCATTGCTAGTTCGAACCCTGTCACAGTATAATATACTTGAAAACTGAAGAGTTTACGTCAGTATCTGTTACGAAGTATTCTGTGACTTCATGGATCAGTCTTTGACATGCTGGAATATCTGATCTTTGTAAAAGTCGGGAAGAAGATGAAGAAGAAGAAATATAGTAACAGCAAGGAGGCTAGCAGATGTAAGTTCCAATGAGGCCACAAAATGTAATCGAAACCAGTCACTTAATCAATATTCTTTTCTAGGCCTAACTGTCTCGACTTCTACTTATTACACGAATAACGCCAATTCCCTTCAGTCATGTTATGAAACCAATCTTGCGCAGTTTGCCAAGTTCGGTTTTAAAACGCCGATAATTTAACAGATTACAAACGGAGGTCAAATAAAATGGCGCACTTTAAATTACATATGTCGCCCACTAAAATCACATTTAAAGAGTACTCATTTCCCACGTAAACAGATGCATGAAATCGCAATATCTCAAGCTCACAATCATATAAGTATATTTTAAATAATCAGCACACTACTATGAACTTAAATAGTACAGAAGACAGTGTCAACAATATCTGTGAAACAGTCGTCACACAGTTATGCACTTTAATAATTAAGAAGCCAAAATGAACAATTCTACCGGTAACTGATGTTAATAGCAACGATTTGGTGTTGTGAAGGCAGTATTAATTACTATAAGAAGGCGTAATATATATATACGAATTTTGAAACCAGTAATATAGTTACAGTAGTTTTAAAGATCCCACACGCCAAAAATTTTAAACTTTTAAGAGACAGTATTTTCGTCATAGATTGCACTATTTATTATAATTTCCACATTTGCAATTTCTCGTTTTAAGTCATTTTCAGGCGGTTAAGGTGCTGAAACTTACTTGAAAATTACTTAAAAGTCGAAACTGAAATATTGTAAATTATAATAAATAGTGAAATCTAAGAGGAAACTTTTGTCATTCAAAAACTCAAAAGATTCTGCGAAGCGCAGACAGATACAACTGTGTCAAAAGTTAATGTTTCATTACAGTTATTAATTTAAAAAAAAACGCGATATTACACTTTTACTTTGAAGTTCTCGCACACAAAGCAACGTCCTCTTGACGCATTACTGTTTCCACTGACATAGCAACTAATAATATTTTTGACCGTTTGCGTCTATGCAAATCTATTAGCATGAGTTTAATTTTTATGTAAAGAAAATGTGGCAATCACATAGGCATTTAAGTGATAAACAGCAGTAAAAACACACAGATAACTCTGTTCGTTGAGCAAAGTTGAATGTCATATCGCGGACGAGTACTTGGTCAGAAAGACAGCTCGTCGCAGCGTTCTTTGTTGATACCTTCGTCAGACGTCCGTTTCACTATACTTTCATATACGTTAGGTTTCGCACAATGGCCATTCTTATACAAAGCAGACTATGCGCTTGTCGACTTATTGGTGTCTTCACTACCACCCAGTTCACAAAATGGAAAATTACGATCACAAGTCTGCCTAGCACCTACATTTTGAAGTGGACGTAAGTTCGAGCCTCTCCATAACTTCCACTTACATAAAAAGTATCGGGTCTAATCGTACCAAAATCTCAAACTCAACACTGTTTTAAATACATAATCACAAAACTTGTATTCATAGTAGTATCTCTCCATACAAATGATTACCGATAACAGTTACATACCACTGCACAATTTTAATCACATTACAAATACATGAGACACTAAATATTGAAAAAACCATTAATATAATGATACACTGTTTCCCAGCGCTCTTTATTGTCATTGTTTATGATAGTACTGAGCAACTGCCAACATGTGGTATAACGTACATTCAACAGTACATGGTTCAGGCGGTTACAGAAAGCGAAATTCCTGTCTTTGAGCAGACTTAAACTACGAGAACACACTAACAGGAAACATAAAAAGGTCTTTGATAAATCTAAGTCTTCTTCTCAAGCACATTATCAGTGTCCAACATGAGGAGCGCAGTGTTCTGTGTCTAAAACCAAGACAGTAACTAAGAATCCACGTATTGCGCAAGATATGGCACTTTGGAATCGCAAAACGTGACGTGTAGTTGCGATAACGCGTCCAGTGCACGCATTTAAGATGTTGGGAATAGCAGAACTTCATTAAGAAACATCCACCCAGCTATAGCAGTGAGGGGCTCTCCTTCACGATACAATAAGTTAGCTACAAATTCAAAAGCAGACAGAATACACCTGTTCATGAATTTTTTGTGTATAAAAAGAAGCTAGTTTCTGATTGAGCACGATTATTTAGTACAGTATACGCTAATGCTCCTAGCTGTACTCAGTAATTGGTCGTCGCGAAAAAAATAAAAGCTATGATGAAAAAATGTACTTTTTGCCCGCATCCATTGAAGCACAATCGATGTAAATAGAGCAGTTGAATTCCTGAAACCTGCCGTATGTCACTATTATGATTTTAACCGCACGCGCACGCTCGCGCACACGCACACACACACACACACACACACACACACACACTCACACACACACACACACCTCCTATCTTTCCAGAGTAAAAATCAGCGCTATTGGTTACCAGTTGCAGGATTAGAATTAGTTACTAACACTGCTTTTCAATTGCTGGACGAGGTGTCCGGAGTCGTACTATTAAAAAAAAAATTGGTTCAAATGGTTCTGAGCACTATGGGACTTAACATCTGAGATCATCAGTCCCCTAGAACTTAGAACTACTTAAATCTAGTTAACCTAAGGACATCACACACATCCATACCCGAGGCAGGATTCGAACCTGCGACCGCAGCGGTCTTGCGGTTCCAGATTGAAGCGCCTAGAACCGCTCGGCCACAACGGCCGGCTTTTCTATTCAAAAACGTACACTGCCTGACAAAAGAAAAATGAAGCACACAGAATCGGGAGAAATGAAGATTCAGGGACGGCATGAGTGTGATGTAATTTCAGTGATTACAAAATCGAGTCAAATTTACAAAGAATATGGCAGTATTGTAAGTGTACAGTACTACCCGACATAGAAAAGATTTGCCTCAATGGGTACAGTAATACCAGTTGTATAACAACATACTTCGTTGTTCTTGTCAGAACAGCGGTTTTATGGTAACACAAATTTATTCAATACACTGAAATCGGATACTGATGTAGAAAAGGACAATTTGTATATTTAATTATTCATATGTGCACCTCCTTCAAAAATAGATCCCTATATCCAGTTTTGTGATGTTTGAGACACGAGTGAATTGTTTGTTGACTGCTGACAACAGATACTGGATGTAGAATCTGTAATTATCTTTGAGACAGTCCTCTGGACATGAGCTTAAAACCTGCGAAGTCCCCGCCCACCCCACTTAAGCTCCACCCCTGATCAGCAAGATGCTCCGTGCGGGGTGAGTGTTGCAGGGAGGTAGAGTGGGGGGGGGGGGGGATCCTCGCTGGGATCTTCGCAGGTTTTAACGTTTGCTGGGATGGACTGGTGAACGGCCATGTTCCGACACTCTGCGGTTGGTTCCTGAAGTTGAAACACGTATTTCCAGTGTGCTACGTAAAACTAAAGAATATGGGAATGGTATTCATGAGAAACATTTAACAGTAGCTGGAAAGAACGATTTCCCTTTTCAGAATATCGGCGAGAGCAAAACATTTTGGTGGGAGATTCATGTAAAAGTAGGCGGGTAAAACTCATGGGGAACTTAATCTTTGGTAGTGACCAACGGTCAGAATGAAACCACGTGTGGTAATTTTAAGCTGAGATACTTGCGTGTGTAAATTTAAGCTGAGAATATTTAAGAATTGCGTGTGCGGAATTTGAATTAGGAACAAGCACTTCCACATGGTGAGTACTGACTTTGTCTCAATCTGGCCCAAAGATAATGGAAAACAGAAGCCCTTGTGCAAACTTTCAGTTGAGGATCTGTGTGTGAGATAATTAAGTAATCATAATACCAAATTTACCGTTATTAATTACATTCGTGTGAAGCAAGTTAGAAATTTTTATACTCTGAGAGAGAAAAAGGTGAGTTATCCAACTGCGCAGCAACACAGTGAGGGTTCAATAGCAGTGGGAGATGAGCATAAATGCTCCAAAGTATGTCGTAGGTCCGTAGGAAAGGTTACGTGTGAAATTTAATAGGAAGGTCAGTGACTTGTTAATCTGGGTTGCAATTTTGTTGTGGGGAAGATTTGATACGCACTGGCTAAAGTCGGTTACTCTGTTTTATTTTACTTGTTTAATATGTGTAATTTGAATGTGGCGACTTGGTTACAAGTACTGTACCAAAAAGCAAGAATTTTATTCGAATAGTGTGACTGCTAGTCAATTGGCTCTGTGCACTATGGGACTTAACATCTATGGTCATCAGTCCCCTAGAACTTAGAACTAATTAAACCTAACTAACCTAAGGACAGCACACAACACCCAGCCACCACGAGGCAGAGAAAATCCCTGACCCCGCCGGGAATCGAACCCGGGATGCTAGTCAATTCTCTAGGTTATTAAAGAATGAGCTTATGAGAGTGAAAGAGAGAAAAGTGGTGAATATCCGTACCAATCCAGAAAGTGCACTATAATAACAAGGAAAGACAATAAGAGATCATAGGATATTGAAATGTGCACGTAATATCTCGCCCACTGAGCAGAGAATTCCATGCTTTCTTTGTATGTTTAAATGTATTGGAGGAAATTTTGTATCATTGCTGTAGTAGAATCTCATTAAAAAAAGGAGATATGAAATAGAATGGTGGTCATGATCATTCAGTAGAGGGTAACCATTTTGTTCAGACAGTTTTGCCATAAGCTCCGTATTACTAGATAGCCAAGCTCTGATTATAATGAATACAGTAGAATGGGAAATAGTTCAAATGACTCTGAGCACTATGGGACTCAAAATCTGAGGTCATTAGTTCACTAGAACTTAGAACTACTTCAGCCTAACTACCCTAAGGACATCACACACATCCATGCTCGAGTCAGAATTCGAACCTGCGACCGTAGCAGTCGCGCCGTTCCAGACTGAAGGGCCTAGAACCGCTCGGCCACACCGGCCGGCAATAGAATGGGAATGTGGTCTTGCGAAGGTGGAGTGAGTCCATCGGAAGTGTTTACAAACAGTTCCATATTGAAAATTTATTAGTCAGATGCGTTTAATTCTGTTGTATTGCAATAATTAAAACAGAAAAAATTATAGCAAAACATTTGAGTGATAGGAAGGGCTTTGTTGTCAATGTACAGTAGCAGTGGCTACGATAAGTCATATCAACATTTCCGATGCAGAAATACACTACTGGCCATTAAAATTGCTACACCAAGAAGAAATGCAGATGATAAACGGGTATTCGTTCGAAAAATATACTCTACTACAACTGACATGTGATTACATTTTCACGCAATTTGGGAGCATAGATCTTGAGAAATCAGTACCCATAACAACCACCTCTGGCCGTAATAACGGCCTTGATACGCCTGGGCATTGAGTCAAACAGAGCTTAGATGGCGTGTACAGGTACAGCTGCCCATGCAGCTTCAACACGATACCACAGTTCATCATGAGTAGTGACTGGCGTATTGTGACGAGCCAGTTGCTCGGCCACCATTGACCAGACGTTTTCAATTGGTGAGAGATCTGGAGAATGTGCTGGCCAGGGCAGCAGTCGAACATTTTCTGTATCCAGAAAGGCCCGTACAGGGCTTGCAACATGCGGTCGTGCATTATCCTGCTGAAATGTAGGGTTTCGCAGGGATCGGATGAAGGGAAGAGCCACGGGTCGTAACATATCTGAAACGTAGCGTCTACTGTTCAAAGTGTCGTCAGTGCGAACAAGAGGTGACCGGGACGTGTTACCAATGGCACCCCGTACCATCACGCCGGGTGATACGCCAGTATGGCGATGACGAATAGACGCTTCCAATGTGGGTTCACCGCGATGTCGCCAAACACGGATGCGGCCATCATGATGCTGTAAACAGAACCTGGATTCATCCGAAAATATGACGTTTCGCCATTCGTGCACCCAGGTTCGTCGTTGAGTACACCATCGCAGGCGCTCCTGTCTGTGATGCAGCGTCGAGGGTAACCGGAGCCATGGTCTCCGAACTGATAGTCCATGTTGCTGCAAACGTCGTCGAACTGTTCGTGCAGATGGTTGTTGTCCTGCTAACGTCCTCATCTGTTGAGTCAGGAATCGAGACGTGGCTGCACGATCCGTTACAGCCATGCGGATAAGATGCCTGTCATCTCGACTGCTAGTGATACGAGGCCGTTGGGATCTAGCACGAAGTTCCGTATTACCCTCCTGAACCCACCGATTCCATATTTTGCTAACAGTCATTGGATCTCGACCAACGCGAGCAGCAATGTCGCGATACGATAAAGCGCAATCGCGATAGGCTACAATCCGACCTTTATCAAAGTCGGAAACATGATGGTAAGCATTTCTTCTCCTTACACGAGGCATCACAACAACGTTTCACCAGGCAACACCAGTCAACTGCTGTTTGTGTATGAGAAATCGGTTGGAAACTTTCCTCATGTGAGCACGTTGTAGGTGTCGCCACCGGCGCCAACCTTGTGTGAATGCTCTGAAAAGCTAATCATTTGCATATCACAGCATCTTCTTCCTGTCGGTTAAATTTCGCTTCTGTAGCACGTCATCTTCGTGGTGTAGCAGTTTTAATGACCAGTAGTGTATTAAAAGCACTCGTTTGGCACGCCACACATCTAGTAGGCCTGGCTGCTAGATGCATGCACTAATTCGGTTGGGATGAGTGTCATAACGCTGTTGTATCCTCTCCTGAGGCAATATGGCGTACAGTTGTTGTAAACGTTCCTTGATGGGACGAAGCTGATGTCCATGCAGTCCAACACTTGTTCTATAACGACAGATCTGGGGATCTTGCTGGCCTCGATAGCACGTCAACATCACGCACACATTTCTTGAAGATATGTGCTACGCGAGGACGAGCATTTCATGTTGTAAAATGGCATCACGATACCGTCGTAAAACAAACATAAGGATGCACTGCGTTCGTGACATGCCGTTGTGTCGTTAGGGTTTCCTCAGTCACAAGACGTGACGTGAAGTCATATCCGTTGGCTCTGCACACAATGAGGCTAGGACTGTCGCCGCTGTGGCTCTCCAATAGCACTGAAAGAACGACCCCTCTGCCCAAGTTGCCGCCATACTCGCCGACGATGGCATCCAGGGTAGTGCAGAACAGCGTTTCATCGCTGAACACAATGCGACGCCATGCACACCCTAGTCGGGCTACTGCCAGTTTCCGACATATGGTGCGGGATGAGAAAGAATGTTGCTGGGAGTCCACTATTTGTTCTGGGACGGCAGGAGCAGATGTGAAGGGGTCACGATATGCCTGGTGCACAATACAGCGATCCACACTGATGGTGGCCAGGCGCTGTCGACCAGAACTTTTCACGACAAGTTCGCCTGTCCTCACGTTCGCATCCAGCCCAGCACCGGGCCATTGTCACATCCGAATGCCGCACAAATCTGGTTACTACACAACTCGATAAGCTGGCCGAATGATGAACCACGATGAGGCGTCTCTCAAACACTGTCAGGTGCTGATAATGTTTTCTCACACGGGTGCGAGGCATCTCGGTGTCCTCTACAGTGCTCGCGTAGAACCTGACTCAGTTCACACTTCTTCGAGGCCGGTAACAAAACTAAACACCAATGCACTGCAATGACCACTCTACTCGTCACACAGAATTGCTACTCTAATCTAGCCTATGGTGTCTATGTGTACGATGTTACATTCACATCCGACCATGTCTTCTGAGTACTTCACTTTTGTTGGGCAGTAATTAAAGTTAAACTTCCAAACCGCTGTAGAAATAACACCACTGGTCAGAATGACGTCAAATTGCAACGGATATTACCGAAGAAGGCGGGAAACGTATGTCAAAAGAAAAATAAATAGTTACAAAATGTAGCAATAGATGTCCTTGTAAGCATCATAATTTAATAGTGGTCGACAACAAGTTACAAAGGAATCATACAACAATGCCTAAGGTGTACGTTTGGCGTTAAACAAGTACTACTTAGTGTGCATGGATGTACTGGTGTGATACTGTTAGTTGCGTAAGCCCATCCACCACGCAAGGTCATATCACATCGGATGGGAAAAATGGGTTTTTAATTGTCCTGAGGCCAAAAATCGCATAAAAAGCATCAATAAAAATCAAATCGGATTATTAATTTCCGTGTGATTGGCGCAAAACATGTTCAATACGCTTTCCATCGCTTTCTGCAACAAGTTGAAATCGAGGAACAGCGTATTCCACAACTGATCGAGGCCACGTATAGAATGTGTTGCGCAATGTGTGCCTTCAATGCAGCTAAGTTTGCAATCGGAACATTGAACACAACATCTTTCAGACAGCCCCAAGTCAGAAGTCACACGGATTGAGATCAGGTGATCGGGACGGCTAAGCTGTAGGGAAAAGGCGGCTGATAATTCTAGCATTTCCGAAGTGGCGCTTCAACAGCGGCTTAACTGGATTTGCAATGTGCGGAGGTGCGTTATCTTGCATAAAAATGATCCCATCCACACATCCACGCTGTTGGAGAGCTGGAATGACGTGGTTCCGCAAAAGACACTCATAGAGCTTACCAGTGACGGGACAGGTAACAGGATCGGAAGCACTTGTCTCTTGGAAAAAATATAGCCCTATGATAAATGACTCCGTAAACCCACACCGCACAGTGACCTTTTCAGCATGAAGTGGTACTGGTTGATTTGCGTGTGGATTTTCCATTGCCCATATTCGACAATTCTGTGTATTGCATGTCCTAACAGATGGAAGTGGGCTTCGTCTGTCCACATTGACACCGGTGTGTCAGACCCACCATACTTGCTCCGGACACTGCGAGAGGGCTGTACAAGCAATGATCACACGCACGGCACAGCGGACACACCAGGAACCGCGGTGTTGGCCGTCGAATGGCGCTAGCTGCGCAGCATTTGTGTGCACCGCCGCCGTCAGTGTCAGCCAGTTTGCCGTGGCATACGGAGCTCCATCGCAGTCTTTAACACTGGTAGCATGCCGCGACAGCGTGGACGTGAACCCTATGTGCAGTTGACGGACTTTGAGCGAGGGCGTATAGTGGGCATGCGGGAGGCCGGGTGGACGTACCGCCGAATTGCTCAACACGTGGGGCGTGAGGTCTCCACAGTACATCGATGTTGTCGCCAGTGGTCGGCGGAAGGTGCACGTGCCCGTCGACCTGGGACCGGACCGCAGCGACGCACGGATGCACGCCAAGACCGTAGGATCCTACGCAGTGCCGTAGGGGACCGCACCGCCACTTCCCAGCAAATTAGGGACACTGTTGCTCCTGGGGTATCGGCGAGGACCATTTGCAACCGTCTCCATGAAGCTGGGCTACGGTCCCGCACACCGTTAGGCCGTCTTCCGCTCACGCCCCAACATCGTGCAGCCCGCCTCCAGTGGTGTCGCGACAGGCGTGAATGGAGGGACGAATGGAGACGTGTCGTCTTCAGCGATGAGAGTCGCTTCTGCCTTGGTGCCAATGATGGTCGTATGCGTGTTTGGCGCCGTGCAGGTGAGCGCCACAATCAGGACTGCATACGACCGAGGCACACAGGGCCAACACCCGGCATCATGGTGTGGGGAGCGATCTCCTACACTGGCCGTACACCACTGCTGATCGTCGAGGGGACACTGAATAGTGCACGGTACATCCAAACCGTCATCGAACCCATCGTTCTACCATTCCTAGACCGGCAAGGGAACTTGCTGTTCCAACAGGACAATGCACGTCCGCATGTATCCCGTGCCACCCAACGTGCTCTAGAAGGTGTAAGTCAACTACCCTGGCCAGCAAGATCTCCGGATCTGTCCCCCATTGAGCATGTTTGGGACTGGATGAAGCGTCGTCTCACGCGGTCTGCACGTCCAGCACGAACGCTGGTCCAACTGAGGCGCCAGGTGGAAACGGCATGGCAAGCCGTTCCACAGGACTACATCCAGCATCTCTACGATCGTCTCCATGGGAGAATAGCAGCCTGCATTGCTGCGAAAGGTGGATATACACTGTACTAGTGCCGACATTGTGCATGCTCTGTTGCCTGTGTCTACGTGCCTGTGGTTCTGTCAGTGTGATCATGTGATGTATCTGACCCCAGGAATGTGTCAATAAAGTTTCCCCTTCCTGGGACAATGAATTCACGGTGTTCTTATTTCAATTTCCAGGAGTGTATATCAACGGGGACAGGTGAAAATTTGTGCCCCGACCGGGACTCGAACCCAGGATATCCTGCTTACCTGGCAGACACCCTATCCATCCGAGACACCGAGGGCACAGAGGATAGTTCGACTGCAGGGACTATCTCGCGCACGCCTCCTGCGAGACCCACATTCTCACCTCATGTGTTCACACACTACATTCGTAGTGTCCCTACCCAGCACACACATTACTCGTAGAAGACAGTCTTACCAAGTCCCATAAGAGTTCGGGTAATATGTGTGCATCCGCACAGAAGAAGAAGGTCATGGCTGGTATTGCTAGAACTGTATACTTATATGGATATGTCCGAAAGAACAGACACCATATACATATAAGTATATGCTTAGATTCACGTCGGACATCCATGAACCGAAGTGAGTATTGATTCAGTGGTGGTGGGTATTACTGAAACGATTCCAGTTAAACATACTTTCTTCCATTGTACTAAGTGAACACTTATTTCACCAAGTGTCATTACATTACATAGACTTTCAGTAACAGAGAGAGAGAAAATTCAGCTGGTGCAATGCGTACTACAATGTGTACCGCAACGAATAGCTAACTACTACCAGAGAGTCACGTACTATAATATATTGCACATCCTCTGACCCACTGTTGCCACAACTATGACTCCACTGCGATAGCATACTCAATAATACGCTCTTTGTTACAATATGATGAACAGTAGTTTAAAACAATGCACTCATACAGAAAGTTGTAGAAGGAACACCAACGGTTATGGAGAGAGTAACACAACAAATTACGTTCATGGCAGTGTACGATTGATTCAGGTTACAGAACTATTCATGACCTCAAGCTTTAAGAATTGAGTATCGTCTGCAGCTTCCCACGTCTTGCAGTCGAGATTCTGTACGTTATAGCATGGGGAATTTATCTCTACGCGATTCGTGTAAGAGTCAGCAAAACATCAACGCTAGCTGTTGCCAACCAACCCACCCCGGACATGTTCGCTGATCGAAAGGGTGGAAGTGCAGCACAGAGAAGCAGTAGCACCCGTCGTTCTCTGAAGGATGATGATGATGATGATGATGATGATGATGTTTGGTTTGTAGTACGCTCAACCACGCGGTAATCAGCGCCCGAACAGAGTCCCAATCTTTACACAGTCCAATTTTTACACAATCCAGATTAGCCACGGTCACTAATGATGATGATGATGATGAAATGATGATAACAACACAAACACACAGTCCCCGGGCAGAGAAAAATCCCCAACCCGGCCAGGAATCAATCCGGGATTCTATGAAGAAGGCTAGCACATCCCGTATCAAATATGGCCGAGCACTGTCATGCGGAAATATGGTGAGTGGAGTTACCTGAAAAATGATAACACGTTGGTCCTTCAGGTTGCCATGTTGTCTGTAGATAGGAACAATGCCACAACCAAACCATCACAACTGACCATCATTCGCTATGCAGATCAACAATCGAGGGCTACAGATTATGGTCACAAGAGTGTTATATAAGATGTATGTGGCTGACACTGGTACCTGAAATCTGTTTGTCACTGAGTACGCCAGCGACACCATTCACGCGCTTGAGGTATCTGGACGACCGAAAACCGATACAGTGGTTTTTCTGCCTCCAGATTTCGCCAAAATATTCATGCAGGCAAGCCAGCACCCACTGCAGTGTCCGAACATCGAGCCAGCACTCGGGACGAGGCTGTACTTCCACTTTGGGCGTCATACAGAATATCGACCATTCTCTGCTGTCGACAGATTACTTGTTCTAGTAGCGCTCGTCGCTGAAAATCATTTTCTTCCCCACACTGATTTCATATACACTCCTGGAAATTGAAATAAGAACACCGTGAATTCATTGTCCCAGGAAGGGGAAACTTTATTGACACATTCCTGGGGTCAGATACATCACATGATCACACTGACAGAACCACAGGCACATAGACACAGGCAACAGAGCATGCACAATGTCAGCACTAGTACAGTGTATATCCACCTTTCGCAGCAATGCAGGCTGCTATTCTCCCATGGAGACGATCGTAGAGATGCTGGATGTAGTCCTGTGCAACGGCTTGCCATGCCATTTCCACCTGGCGCCTCAGTTGGACCAGCGTTCGTGCTGGACGTGCAGACCGCGTGAGACGACGCTTCATCCAGTCCCAAACATGCTCAATGGGGGACAGATCCGGAGATCTTGCTGGCCAGGGTAGTTGACTTACACCTTCCAGAGCACGTTGGGTGGCACGGGATACATGCGGACGTGCATTGTCTTGTTGGAACAGCAAGTTCCCTTGCCGGTCTAGGAACGGTAGAACGATGGGTTCGATGACGGTTTGGATGTACCGTGCACTATTCAGTGTCCCCTCGACGATCACCAGTGGTGTACGGCCAGTGTAGGAGATCGCTCCCCACACCATGATGCCGGGTGTTGGCCCTGTGTGCCTCGGTCGTATGCAGTCCTGATTGTGGCGCTCACCTGCACGGCGCCAAATACGCATACGACCATCATTGGCACCAAGGCAGAAGCGACTCTCATCGCTGAAGACGACACGTCTCCATTCGTCCCTCCATTCACGCCTGTCGCGACACCACTGGAGGCGGGCTGCACGATGTTGGGGCGTGAGCGGAAGACGGCCTAACGGTGTGCGGGACCGTAGCCCAGCTTCATGGAGACGGTTGCGAATGGTCCTCGCCGATACCCCAGGAGCAACAGTGTCCCTAATTTGCTGGGAAGTGGCGGTGCGGTCCCCTACGGCACTGCGTATGATCCTACGGTCTTGGCGTGCATCCGTGCGTCGCTGTGGTCCGGTCCCAGGTCGACGGGCACGTGCACCTTCCGCCGACCACTGGCGACAACATCGATGTACTGTGGAGACCTCACGCCCCACGTGTTGAGCAATTCGGCGGTACGTCCACCCGGCCTCCCGCATGCCCACTATACGCCCTCGCTCAAAGTCCGTCAACTGCACATACGGTTCACGTCCACGCTGTCGCGGCATGCTACCAGTGTTAAAGACTGCGATGGAGCTCCGTATGCCACGGCAAACAGGCTGACACTGACGGCGGCGGTGCACAAATGCTGCGCAGCTAGCGCCATTCGACGGCCAACACCGCGGTTCCTGGTGTGTCCGCTGTGCCGTGCGTGTGATCATTGCTTGTACAGCCCTCACGCAGTGTCCGGAGCATGTATGGTGGGTCTGACACACCGGTGTCAATGTGTTCTTTTTTCCATTTCCAGGAGTGTATGTATCACTGAGTCAGTACCAGCCGAAATTGCATAGTACCAAAAACGTATTTCCTGCTGACATATCGTTCTACGCCATTAGAACTCTCTCATATGTTGATATTGCGCCTTTTGACGTAGACGAGGCTTACTAATATTCTTTCCGTGTCTCCAGTTCGTTTAATGGCTCACTAGCTCAGATTGATTTTTACATTCACACAAGAGAAGAGACCGCAGGGCTTACATTTACACTAACGTTCTGCAACCTTAATGTATCATTGCTGGTGCATTGTTTTGCACACATTTGTAATTTTCATAAACGTTAGTGAGTTATTATCTGCAGGACTGTGATCATTGCACTTCAAAGTCTAATTAGGCAAACTATAGATAATTTACCTAGATGATTTGATTTTGTGTAGTCGTGTTTCACTTAGAATATTAGTAAAATGCTTCGATCTCCTGAAATGTTCGTTGGCATCATATGAGACTTGATCAGTTACAGACGATTGATTGGTTCAGTTAAAACAAGCGCATGACCGTTACGTAGTAGTATATCTTATACCTCTCTGCATCAGCAGATCCACTAGCGAATTCACTTGTATGTCGCTAATGACACGCAATTATAAACTGATTTCCGAAAACCGTCTCGAGCAAATAGCTCGATACCAGACCTTGTTAACTACAGACAGACTTGACCTTATCGACAGTGTCAGTATAGAGACAGGAATTACTGATCATGATGTCATCATAGCGATGATGATTACTAAAACTAATAAATTCATCAAGAAAGCTAAAAGAGCATCTGTGCCGGCAAGAGCAGATAATCCGTTTTCAGCATCCTACTTATACAGTGAATGATCATCATTTAGTTCCCATAAAATGGACGTAGATAAATTATTGGCAAGTTGAAACGCATCGTAAATCGCGCTCTGGAGAGGTATGAGCGAAACGCTGAGGTGGGATAAGACCCACCGAGGTTCAGTAACAAAATTCGGAAAATCATGAGGTAGCAGAGATTGTTGCAGTCTTGGTTCAAACAAAGAACCTGTAGTTGTTGCACGCAAAACGTAGTATCAATTCATACGTTCATAAAAAGATTGATGTACGAAGCATATAGCAACTTCCATCGTTATATCTTAGTGAAATATCTCGCGGAGAACACGAGAAAATTCTGGACCTACGTAAAACACTTAGCGTGTCGAAGGCTTCTATCCAGTCACTCGCTAACTACTATGGTGTGACAACAGATGAACCAAACTTTTAAATTTTGCGTTTAAGAAATCATACACGGAGGATGGTCTGTCGGACTGTCGTTTGATGTTGGCACAGCCTTCCGTACAGAGGCTGTCGTCACATGCATCCCCGAAGCAGAGAAACGACTGAAAGGTTTGAAAATAAATAAGTTGCAAGATGCGGTTGCAATCCCAGTTCGGTTTCACAGAGAGTCGTTTATGGCACAAGCCCCATACTTAGCTCGCATTTATCGGGATCTCTCGCCTATTGAGAAGTACCTAACGACTGGAAAAGAGGAAAAAAGGCAAGGTGTGTCCTGTATACAAGAAAAGTAAAAGAACGGACCCCCCAAAATTGCAGACAAGTGACCTTACCATCGGTTTGTTCCAGAATGCTTGAACGTATTCTGAGATAGCCGGCCGAAGTGGCCGAGCGGTTCTAGGCGCTACAGTCTGGAACCGCGCGACTGCTGATGTCACAGGTTCGAATTGTTTTGGTTGGCAGGAGAGCCAACACCGTGTTACTAGAAGGAGGCCGAAAGGCACGCGTTTTAGCTCACGCAGGCTGGCGTGAGGTCTGGAACAGGACAAGGAAATTAGAATTTAGAAAAACGGACGTAGCTGGTGGAATACTTAACTTTAATCCGTTAATGAAGAACGTCGGTCTTGACGGTACATGATTCAATATCAATAGTAACTGATAATGGTACCTTGCTAGGTCGTAGCAAATGACGTAGCTGAAGGCTATGTTAAACTATCGTCTCGGCAAATGAGAGCGTATTTTGTCAGTGAACCATCGCTAGCAAAGTCGGTTGTACAACTGGGGCGAGTGCTAGGAAGTCTCTCTAGACCAGACTTGCCGTGTGGCGGCGCTCGGTCTGCAATCACTGATAGTGGCGACACGCGGGTCCGACGTATACTAACGGACCGCGTCCGATTTAAAGGCTACCACCTAGCAAGTGTGGTGTCTGGTGGTGACACCACACGAATCCTGCCTCGGGCATGGATGTGTGTGCTGTCCTTAGGTTAGTTAGGTTTAGGTAGTATTAAGTTCTAGGGAACTGATGACCTCAGAAGTTAAGTCCCATAGTGCTCAGAGCCATTTATTCTGAGATAGCAAATTTCCTCGAGGAAAAAAAAAAGCTTCTGTCCCTAAATCAGCCCGAAACTCAGCTTTCCCTATTCTCAAATGACATCGTGTGAATCATGGATTAAAGGCAACAATCAGATCCTACATTCCTATGTTTCCGGAAATCTTTTGACACGATGCCCCACTGCAGACTGCTCACGGAAAGTCCGAGCATACGGAATAGGTTCCCAGATATATGAGTAGCTCGAATACTTGTTAAGTAATAGAACCCAGTACGTTCTCCTCGACTGGTGATTGTTCGTCAGAGACAATGGTATCGTCAAGAGTGTCCCAGAAAAGTGTGACAGTACGGCTCTATATATATATATATATAAATGATCTGACGGAAAGGGTGCGCAGCAGTCGTCAACTGTTTGTTGATCACGCTGTAGTAAACGGAGAATATCGTTGTTGTGTGACTGTAGGAGGGTACAGACGACTTATTACAGAGCTTCTATTGCAGCTTGTTGTAAATGTACAAAAATGTAAATTAATGCAAATGAGTAGGAGAAACAACACCGTGATGTTCTAATGCAGTATCGGTACTGTGCTGCTTGACACGTTCACATCGATTAAATGTCTAGTCGTAACGTTGCAAAGCGATGTGAAATGGAAAAAGCTCGTAACACGGTAGTAGTGAAGGCGAATGATCGATTTCGGTTAACTGAGAGAATTTTAGGAAATTGCAGCTCATCTGTGAAGGAGATTGCGTTTACAACATTAGTGCCACCCATTCATCAGTAATGTCCAAGTCTTTGGGATCCCCACCACGTCACAAAGAAAGGTATCGAAGCAATTCAAGAGGCGTACTGCTCGATTTATTTCCGGTAGGTTCGAACAATACGCGAGTAATACGAAAATGCTTCGTCGACTCAAATGAGAATCCCTGGACGGAAGAGGATGGTCTTTCCGCGAAAGACCATTGACAAAATTTAGAAATGCCATTTGCAGATGACCGCAGAACGATTTTACTGCCGCCAATATACACTCCCGCTCATAAATTAAGGATAATTTCAGAATGTGGTGCCACACAACGTGGCGCTACACAAAACTGGCGCTAATAGCATAGGCACATATGGAACACATACGACACAGGTCTTTAAGTCCACGTCATTGGCGATAAGTTGAGAAAACCGTCCCGAAACACATTTGCTACGAAACTCCACTGTTTCCTACGCATGTACCCCGACATCGGTATGGGATATGATCACCATGTACACGTACACAGGCCGCACAACGGGTTGGCATACTCTGGATCATAAGGTCGAGCAGCTGCTGGCGTATAGCATCCCATTCACGCACCAGTGCCTGTAGGAGCTCCTGAAGTGTCGTACGGGTTTGAAGACGTGCAGCGATACGTCGACCGAGAGCATCCCAGACGTGCTCGATGGGGTTTAGGTCGGGAGAACAGGCCGGCACTCCATTCGCCTGATATCCTCTGTTTCAAGATGCTCCTCCACGATGGTAGCTAGGTGGGGCCGTGCGTTATCATCCATCAGGAGGAAGGTGGGACCCACTGCATCCCTGAAAAGGAGGACATACTGGTGCAAAATGACGTCCCGATACATCTGAACTGTTGCAGTTCCTCTGTCGAAGACATGCAGGGGTGTACGATCACCAATCATAATCCCACCCCACACCATCAAGTCACGACTTCCATTCAGGTCCCTTTGAAGGACATTAAGAGGTTGGTATCTGGTTCCTGTTTCACGCCAGATGAAAACCCTGCGAGAATCACTGTTCAGCCTGTACCTGGACTCATCCGTCAACATAACCTCGGACCACTGTTCCAATGACCATGTACTGTGTTCTTGACACCAGGCTTTACGGGCTCTCCTGTCACCAGTGGTCAGTGGAATGCACCTTGCAGGTCTCCGGGTGAATAAACCATGTTTGTTCAGTCGTCTGTAGACTGTGCGTCTGGAGACAACTGTTCCAGTGGCTGCGGTAAGATCCCGAGCAAGGCTACCTGCCGTACTCCGTGGCCATCTGCGGGCACTGATGATGAGACATCGGTCTTCTTGTGGTGTTGTACGCTGTGGACGTCCCGTACTGTAGCGCCTGGACACGTTTCCTGTGTGCTGTAATCGTTGCCATAATGTTGAGATCACACTTTGTGGCACACGGAGAGCTCTTGCTACGACCTGCTGCGTTTGACCAGCCTCAAGTCGCCCTAGTATTCTACCCCTCATAACATCATCAATATGTGTTATTTGAACCATTTTCAACACAAAATCGCCATTAGCACGTCTGAAGACGTCTGCACACTTATTCGTTGCACCATACTCTGACATGCACCAACACACCTCTGCGTATGTGGACTGCTGTCAGCGCCACCGTGCGACGACCGCAGGTCAAATGAACCGCATGGTCACAGTCCGAGGTGATTTAAACCCGCAAACCGCCCACCAGAGCGTTGTTTCACCAGGTATCAGCATTATCCTTAATTTATGAGCATGAGTGTATGTTTCGCGTAAAGAATGGGAACACAAGATGAGAAAATTAAGGCTTGTACGGAGGCATGTAGACTGTCGTTTTTCCTTCATTCTGTTTGGAAGTGGACATGGTAAGAAAGTGACTAGCAGTGGTACAAGATATCCTCCGGCATGCGCGGTACTGTGGTTTACGAACTACGTATGTAGATGTACGTGTAGATGTAGACGGAAAGTGGTGCAAACAGCAGAGTTTGCATGATTGGGACTAGTGCAGATAAAAAGATATTCCAAGACTACTGTAGTCTCATAGCTGTCCGTATTTAATTTGCCCGTGAAGCAATTTACGTAGTAAATCCCATCACAAACTCTGCACAGCGTCACGACTTATCAAAATGTCACGTACTGAAAGTTGTTTGTAGACATGCTTCAACTAATTTTTTCCTGTTTAGCTACTGAAATTATAAGCGAACTGCAGACAGCTTTATGACGTAGATTAGCAACGGACTGACTTTACTATGGCCGGTGCAGTAACTGTCCAAAAGCTTTCCAATGCAGCAAAAGAATAAATACACCGTAGAAGAGAATAATGTGCTATTTTATTTAACATCAGACTAAACTAAGCTCATCCGTTTACAGATTTTTTACTCTCCTCAGTGAAATATAAAGATGATATCCGCCTTGGAAATTCCGTACATCTGGTAGTTCGTAAATGGATCCTGGTTCTACTACAAAGATAGTTGTTGTTTGGCTACTATGGCTGTAATTCACTGCATATTTTTGTTTTTCTTGCATACGCTGTTATAATACCGTGTGTGTCCACAGTAAAACACTTTGTAAGAATTACCTCAGGCGTAGTTCACGGTGTTCTTTTCATAGGATTCGACAGTTTAATTGAACAACTACTCAATATGGGTCTGCTTTCAGACTGCGTTCTTGCTCCTCTATCCTTTCGCAGATAATGTTCTTTTCGTCGACTGAGGGCTGCCTTGAACTGCATCTGTGATTATTTTGGCCAGCCGGAGTGGCCGAGCAGTTCTAGGCGCTACAGTCTGGAACCACGTGACCGCTATGGTCGCAGGTTCGAATCCTGGCTTGGGCAAGGATGTGTGTGATGTCATTAGGTTAGTTAGGTTTAAGCAGGTCTAAGTTCTAGGGGATTGATGACCTTAGAAGTTAAGTCCCATAGTGCTCAGAGCCATTTGAACCATTTTTGATTATTTTGTATAATATAACAGCGGCTTCATCATTAACTCTATAGGGACCACACTTGAATTAATTTTAAAATTAAAAATAATGCGCGAATAAAATAGACAAAAATGTTAAGTACCATTGCTGTTACTGATGTCTGCAATTTCTCACACGTCGACTAAGTACGTCATAAATAGCACTTCATGCTTCTGAGACCAAGCAAAACAGTATTCAAGCCATACGGCACGTGGCCATTGATTTCAGTGTGTGAAACTCTCTAGCCTCGCATCTCACAGCCGCTTAACTCTAGTTATGATGATGGTGAATCAAATAAGAAACGGTACTAGTGTATCAAGGAATGTTAGGCACAGAAAGCACTCAGTAACAAGTGTGAGCAACTACTTGGATGCAAATGTAAAGTGCAGTTATGCCCACATACTGGTTCCGAAACTGTTGGCAAATTTAGTCCGAGAGTTCCTTTCACGAAATGAAAATGCGAAGCATGAAATAACGTCATTCTGACGTTTTGAGGAAACCGACGACCTCGAAATTTGAATAAATGGTTGTATCCGCCTTCTTGGTGAAGACAGTGAATTCCATGACTTAGGTAAAAACACAGGAGCGGCATCGTCTGCACAAATTGTCGTAGTCGTCCTGAGATGTGACGCATACGGTTACGGTACCACATTTGTTACTGCACCACTAATTGAAGAAAGGAAGGTTAGGATTTATAGTCCCATCGAAGGCGAGATCGTGAGGGACAGAGCTCAAACTCAGACTATGGGAAGATGGAGAAGGAAATTGGCCGTGTACTTTTCAGTAGAACTACCCGGGCATTTGCCTTAAACAATTTAGAGAAATCATTGCATATCTAAATTCTGATGGCGGATTCGAAGGGGTTTGAAATGGCGTCCTCTCGAATGCGGCTCCACCACTGCTTTCGATCAACTCGGTACGTTTAGTTTTAATATTTCGCTTTCACTTCTGTCATAAAGCATTTCAGCAAATTAATGTGTGACTTCAGTGCTACTTCGAGAACACAATTGCAGTCTGTAAAAAGGCGTCAGCATCACTTCAACCACTGCAGAAAGTTAATATAAAAAAGTGTTTCCTCCAGACCTTAAAAAGAAATTCGAAGAGCCACTGATACTCCCTATCCTAGGTTACGTTGTCCTATTCTCAAAAGTCTTTCGTATAAAAGCTCACTTCAGATGGTTATCTGGTGATGAATGCTTCTGTGTGATACATTTGTGATGTGAGCTATTTAGACCATATCACTCCTGCTTATGAAAAATTATCACTGCTGCGTGTTGATGAGCGTAGAGATTATCATGCTCTGGATTTGCTGTACCGTCTTCTTAGTCATTGCACTCTTCTCATACTTGCCTTCCACCCTTCTGCTACTATCTGAACAACACAGTGGAAATACTCCTGCTCGACTTTCTAACATTCTCCCTGAAAATAGCAGAGAAATTAAAATCCTTTCAAACTACAAAAAAGTTAGCTAATGGCCCACCTCCTATCACAGTAGCTATCCCTTCTTGCCGGCCGCGGTGGTCTAGCGGTTCTAGGCGCTCAGTCCGGAACCGCGCGACCGCTACGGTCGCAGGTTCGAGTCCTGCTTCGGGCATGGATGTGTGTGATATCCTTAGGTTAGTTAGGTTTAAGTAGTTCTAAGTTCTAGGGGACTGATGACCACAGATGTTAAGTCCCATAGTGCTCAGAGCCATTTGAACCATATCCCTTCTTGCAGCTCACTCTTCTCAACCATATCTCGCCCACTGCATCCCCCCCCCCCTCCTGCCCCCTCCCCACCACCCGTTTGTCTATAGAGTTTTTTTTATTGAAGATCTCTTCTTTCCAAGCAGCCATTGTCAATTTCATTTCTATCTTCTCCTCTTTCGTTGTGCCTTCCACTAAGGCTTCAAAAGTGCTAAACTAAACAATATCATTCTTAATGCCTCCATTGTTTTACTGTTATTATTTGTGATGCTATTACTAATATTATTGCAAGTTATTACATTTTATTAATAATACAAATAATTATTACTGAGTTTGTTATGCAAACACTAATTATCATTCTTAATTCTTCCATTATTTTATCATCATTATTAATATTACTTTTACTATTATGATTATTATTATTATTATTATGAATTATTATTTTTATTAATAATACAAAATATTATTCTATTATTGTTACTGTTATTTAATATTTTTTATGTCTGTTGTTCCTGGTCAGATGAGGGAGAGGGCCTTAAGGTCCTAATCTGGTCAGGCTAAATAAATAATAAATAAATAAACGGTATCTGCTACCTCGTTAGCTTCATTAGACACGCATAAAAGATTTAACTGCTTTTATGTCTCATCACAGATTACCGGCGATCATGGTGGCGTTACTGAGTTCTAAGTAATGAATTTGGCGGACAGTACAGCTAAAAAGCAATCTAGAAGCCACAAAGTAGCTTTATTGTAGTCAACGAACATTACTAGATAGCAGCTTTGGAATGAATCTTACTACTTCCGTTAGCACAGATTTCCGCGACTATTTATCGGCATCTCTCTGTTAATAATAATTTACACACATTATCCCCCACTGAGCCCATTCCCAGAAACACGCAACTATCACGGAAATTCAGAGTCCCAAAATAAATAGCCTACATCTCTCTTCTTATACTCTGAATGCCAACCACTCCTCTCCCTCTTACAAAGCAAACATTTCTCGCTGCGTTGTTCTGGCTAATAGATATGGACAATTCTGCCCTTTAATTCAAGCACATTTTCTATAAACAAACATAATTGCGTAATTAATAAAACAAAAGAACGAAATTACCAGTCTCTCTTCCCGTCTCTTTCCTGTAGTCTGCAGACCCTTCAGAACTGAACTAAAGCGCAATTGCGTACACTATTTCCCGTGTGAAATGAGTTTCCAAACGGATGTGTTAAACAAAAAAAGAAAAAGTGTGACTACCTTTCACGATCGTAACTCTTGCCGTTCTGTTATTTTCTTTCTACAAAGCCAGGAAAATTAATAATCTGCGACCGAAGAACAGAATTTAATCAATCGTATTTTAAAACAGTTAACAGTGCGTTTCTACTCAATCACCAATCACAACCGTCAAAGACGCAGCTTTGATGTACTCTGTCCCGTAATTGTGAGCCAATCCGGTACTAAACGAGCACTTTGTTGCGAAAATTTTCACTTTCCTCTTCCAGCAGTTATTCACTTTTCCAGGAAAAACATACCCTCTAGCCCTACAAAATTAAACCACTTCCTACGTCATTTTCAGAAGAACAGTTACTTTGAGCATCAATCGTTGTTCAGAACAACAGTCTTCTTTCTTATGACAGCTTTTAAAATTAGGGGCTTTCTCTACAACTTCACCCCCTTTCGACTAGTACTGGCTATTCTCATATCGAACCATCATCAGGTCACCTGTAATACATGTTTTCTACAGTAAACAGAACTATTTCTGAAAATCGAAATCCTTTCCACCTAAGAACCTGAACATATCTATTATACTGCATTGCCCAGTAAAGTAAGGTTTTGGAAGTGTAATTTCTGTAACCTTAGTGTGTTTCAGCCAAACAGGACCCAAGTTATACCAGCTTTAACTACTTTTTCCAGGATGTGTATTGTGGGTTTGCTGAAATCATATATTCTTAATTCCCCAAATGCATTTTAGCAAACACGAAATTAGATTTTTCTATACTGTTAATCTAAAAAGTACATGTTTGAAATAACAAGCTTCTCTTCCATACTAAATTTTCTTTGCACTATGTTGCATAGCAAAAGAATGTGCTTTTTAGTATCCACTGAGCCATATTTTTTCCTGTTTCAATGACTGTTTGCCCTAAGTTTAGAAAGCCTATATATTGCTAAATGACCTCAAATTCATAGCACAAATTTCCACACACTCATCAGCAACTAAATCTTTGTCCTTTTTCAAAATATTTATGGTGTGAAGGAACTGCTAGTCAAATTTACAAACATATCGTAACATGCTAGAAGTTCCAGAACGGGTGTTTAGTAACTTTTTACGCACTTTGCATTGCTAGACACCTATCAGTTTATTTGAAGCTGCCTGACGATAGCTTTTCCCCTGATGGACTTGCGCTCTTTTTCGCGACTGGTATATATTCCTCAATTTTTAATTTCTCCTTGATTGCCTTTAAGTTCGTTTTGTTCGTTCTGCTGCTCTCACCGCTGAGCTGCAGTTAAGCTATCTACGGAAACATACATCTAGCCAGTCACGCTGGATTCAACCTGTTGGCAGACACAGCAGGCTGAACGGACCCCGTGAATCTTGCCAGGTTTGCGGAAAACCAACATGGTCTGTGCTTCAGTACACGTGAACTTTTATGTGTCAGTTGCGGCAGATTGAGCTGCTTTAATGGTTGCAGCGGAAAGAGTGGTAGGCAGGTTGGAACGAGAATTTGTGAACCTCTGGTAAAAATAGCTTCGTCAGGTAACTGTATGAATGGAATTAATCGGCTATTTGCAATTTCTTCCTGACAAGTTTATTATCGTCGCGCTGTGTAGCCTCCGTTGAGGTTGTACACCCGTCGATGAATAATGCAGTACAATACAAGCCACGTTGATGTAAGACCGCCCGCATCTCGTGGTCGTGCGGTAGCGTTCTCGCTTCCCACGCCCGGGTTCCCGGGTTCGATTCCCGGCGGGGTCAGAGATTTTCTCTGCCTCGTGATGGCTGGGTGTTGTGTGCTGTCCTTAGGTTAGTTCGGTTTAAGTAGTTCTAAGTTCTAGGGGACTTATGACCACAGCAGTTGAGTCCCATAGTGCTCAGAGCCATTTGAACCATTGATGTAAGACCGCTGTATTTTTGTATATGGAACACTCACACCTGTGCTTTTTGTAAGGTCTTTGGCTAAGATCTACCGACTGAGTAATAGCTTTCACTAGTACTTCATCTTATATATATATATATATGACGGTAGTATCTGTTCCCGAAAGAACAGTTACCGTAGATGAACATGCACTACGAATGTAGTGGTGTGGACATGTTGGGAATGTGGGTCTCACGGGGAGCGTACAAGGGATAAGTCCCTGCAGGCGCACTATTCTCTGTGCCCTCGGTGGCTGAGATAGACGCCGGCACGGTAGCTCAGCGTGTTCGGTCAGAGGGCTGCGTGCTCTCTGTAATAAAACAACTTGAGTCCAGGAATCAACGATCAACCTGAAGGGATGTCTTGTGACGTCCGCCCTGACCAAACGCAACGAACTATATCGAACAAAATGAAAATTGAGGGGAAAAAAAGATGGATAGAGCGTCTGCCATGTAAGCAGGAGATCCCGGGTTCGAGTCCCGGTCGGGGCACACATTTTCAACATGTCCCCAATGAAGTATATCAATGCCTGGTTGCAGCTAGGGTGTCCATTTAATTATCATTTCACTTCATCTTTTCTTCAGTTTCAGGACTTTTTTGTGTACTGGGAAATGTAAAACTATCGCGAAAACGCGTGAAGCAAGAATATTTACACTGGAAACCTTTGTAATTATATGTCTTATCCGTATGTTAATTCTCCCAAATAATTGCGTCACAGAAAGAGAGCTTGAAAATGCAGGCACATTTATTCAGACAACGAAATCACACTTCGTAAATACTAGGGCAAGGAGAATATTCAAGACATCTGAGTAAAAAAAAATTTGGTGTCTCCATTTAGCTCAGTGCTTTTTGACTAAAGGTTTTTTAGTGAGCGCATTTCTCTGTGAAGTGCTATACTGCAAGGTCCGCAAATTATCCATCTAACACTGTTGTATGTTCATCATAGGAACCAACGTACTTTTCAGTCACAAATTTCTTCATATTTGTGCATGTATGGGAGTCTGAGGATGTAGATCTGATGAATAGAGCAGACGTTCAAAAAACTTGTACTTTCATATTTTTTCGATCGCTGGGGCACATCTTTGGACTGGTGCGACGTCTCATTTGCGTTCCCGTTTTTAATTCTGACCTCTTCCCAAACATTTACTCATTGTATTGGTCCAGATGACTATCAACTGATTCACCGGATAAATGTTTACTTTGCAAGGAAACGAATTACTTGTATACGGCAATAAATCGTCACACGAAATCAGTTGGATTGTTCCTAAGACGATCCAGACTTTTGCAGAGGAAGATATTTCCCCATTTCCTGTAGCTTAGCGTTAAACAAATACCGCACCTATTTTGCTCAAAGGTTTCTCGGGCAAAATATGCCGTCGTCTTTCTGCTGATACGCCTATCACATTATGGACTACATTCGCTACTAAACTCTTCATCACCTGGTGCTGTGTTATACATTTTGATCACGTTTTATGCTGTGTGGGTACTTCTGGGAAGTCCATGTGGCCTACCTTCACAACAAATAATCCCACATTCGAGTTATGTCTGCCTCTTCTTAATCACTGAAGACGAAGCAGCAGGCGCTTTGGCCTTTACCGTTATCATTGACGATAAAACTTCATAAAAATTTTCCAAAATTTCATGAGCACCCAGAGTTCCAGTCGAATCACAAATAATAAAACGTAATCGAATAAACATAGGATTTCTGCAAAAATATTTATAAAGTAAACCACACCGCAGATGAAGCTGACGCTCGACTCTTTCTATTGTGTGACGGTTATCGATGTATCACCTGAAAACACAGATTTCCGAAACTAGTCACATTTATTAGTCTTTTCACTGCGCTTTCCGGAGCATTTTCCCTCTATCATCACGTGAATCTGTCTCAGTTAATATGCCACAGACTGTAGTATACGAGTTCTTGTGGACAAGGTGGATACGGTCATGAGTCCAGGAGAAATGCTGCAGGCGATATCATGCTGTTAGCAGAGACACTTATGTCGGTCGTCTGCTGCCATACCCCATTAACGCCAACTTTCGCCGCACCCTAACGGATACCTTCTTCATCCGTCCCACATTGATTTCTGCGGTTATTTCACGCATTGTTGCTTGGCTGTTAGCACCAACAGCTCTACACAGACGCCGCTATTCTAGATCGTTAAGTGAATGTCGTCGGCCACTGTGTTGTCCGTGGCGAGTGGTAATGCCTGAAATTTGGTATTCTCGGCACACTCTTGACACTGCGGATCTCAGAATACTGAATTCCCTAACGATTTACAAAATTAAATATCCCATGTACTTACAGGGTGATAATTATTGAACTATATAAAATAAAATCGTTATAACTTCTGAACGGTTTGCCTTAGGACGTTCAAAAATGGTTCAAATGGCTCTAAGCACTATGGTACTTAACATCTGAGATCATCAGTCCCCTAGAACTTAGAACTACTTAAACCTAACTACCCTAAGGACATCACACACATCCATGCCCGAGGCAGGATTCGAACCTGCGGCCGTAGCGGTCGCACGGTTCCAGACTGAAGCGCCTAGAATCGCTCGCCCACTCAGGTCGGCTTAGGACGTTCAAACTGCACAGTTGGCCGCAGGGCATGGAGGGAATTAGTATGCACATGCGCACGCGCCTTGTTATTGGCGGCCATTGGCACGTGAATATAAGCAAAATTGGAGCATTTAAGGGAATGAGAATCCGTATTTCGCGATCATCGAGACGTCCCTTCACTCTCAACGGGTGACTGTGTGGCGTGTAATGTCAGACACGGAATAACGGGTGCGATACTCCGTGATGCCACGTAACTATCGAACAGTGCGTGAAGGTTTCGCAAGACGATTTCATCCCCAATATCCAGTGACTCTGATTTCGACGGGATGTAGTTCATGCTAGACGAGCTCGACCCCATTGAAGCAGGACTGTGATGTCCTGCAGGAGCACTTTGGGGTACCCAGAGGCCACTTCCATGGGCCTCGATTGGCCGCCATATTCTCCACATCCGAACACATGCGACTCTTTTTTGTGGGACTGTTTTAAACTTGAGGTGCACAGCAATAACCCCAAAACCTTGATGAGCTGAAAACAGCCATTCGGGAGGTCATCAACAGCATCGATGTTCCGACGCTTTAGCGGGTCATGCAGAATTTCGCTATTCGTCGGCGCCACATGATCGAATATGTCATAACCTAAATCCGAACACCTGTAGGGACGTTTACATGTTGAATAAAGTATGTGCACGCCGTAGTTTGCAACTAATTTTTTCATATAATTGAATAACTGTGACCCTAAGGCTCCAACTACCATTCCCCGTTCAGAGTCTATTAGTTCCCGTCGTGCGGCCTTAATCAAGTTGGAAACTTTTTCACACGAATCACCCGACTTCAGACGACAACTCCGCCCATGCACTGCGTTTTATAACTCTTATACATGATGCTATCGTCATCTGTGCATGTGCATATCGCTATCCCATGACTTTTGTTACCTTAGTGTACAGGGTGGTCCATTGATCGTGACCGGGCCAAATATCTCACGAAATAAGCGTCAAACGAAAAAACTACAAAGAAAGAAACATGTCTACCTTGAAGGGGGAACCAGATGGCGCTATGGTTGGCCCGCTAGATGGCGCTGCCAAAGGTCAAACAGATATCAACTGCGTTTTTTTTAAAATAGGAACCCCCATTTTCTATTACATATTCATGTAGTACGTAAAAAAATATGACTTTTAGTTGGAACACTTTTTTCGCTTTGTGATAGATGGCGCTGTAATAGTCACAAACACATGGCTCACAATTTTAGACGAACAGTTGGTAACAAGTACGTTTTTAAATTAAAATACAGAACGTATGTACGTTTTATTTCGGTTGTTCCATTGTGATACATGTACATTTGTGAACTTATCATTTCTGAGAACGCATCCTGTTACAGCGTGATTACCTGTAAATACCACATTAATGCAATAAATGCTCAAAATGATGTCGGTAAAACACAATACATTTGGCAATGCGTGTAACGACATTCCTCTCAACAGCGAGTAGTTCGCCTACCGTAATGTTCGCACATGCATTGACAATGCGCTGACGCATGTTGTCAGGAGTTGTCGGTGGATCACGATAGCAAATATCCTTCAACTTTCCCCACAGAAAGAAATCCGGTGACGTCAGATCGGTGAACGTGCGGGCCGTGGTGCTGTGCTTCGACGACCAATCCAGCTGTCATGAAATATACTATTCGATACCGCTTCAACTCCACGCGAGCTATGTGCCGGACATCCATCATGTTCGAAGTACATCGCCATACTGTCATGCAGTGAAACATCTTGTAGTAACATCGGTAGAACATTACGTAGGAGGTCAGCATACATTGCACCATTTAGATTGCCATCGATAAAATGGGGGCCAATTATACTTCCTCCCATAATGCCGCACCTACATTAACCCGCCAAGGTCGCTGATGTTTCACTTGTCTCAGCCATCGTGGATTTTCCGTTGCCCAATAGTGCATATTATGCCGGTTTACGTTACCGCTGTTGGTGAATGACGCTTCCTCGATAAATAGAGCGCGTGCAAAAAATCTGTCACCGACCCGTAATTTCTCTTTTGCCCAGTGGCAGAACTGTACACGACGTTCAAAGTCGTTGCCATTCAATTCCTGGTGCATAGTAATATGGTACGGGTGCAATCGATGTTGATGTAGCATTCTCAACACCGACGTTTTTGAGATTCCCGATTCTCGCACAATTTGTCTGCTACTGATGTGCGGATTAGCCGCGACAGCAGCTAAAACACCTACTTGGGCATCATCATTTGTTGCAGGTTGTGGTTGACGTTTCACATGTGGCTGAACACATCCTGTTTCCTTAAATAACGTAACTATCCGGCGAACGGTCCGGACACTTGGAGGATGTCGTCCGGGATACCAAGCAGCATACATATCACACTCCCGTTGAGCATTTTGATCACAATAGCCATACATCAACACGATATCGACCTTTTCCGCAATTGGTAAACGGTCCATTTTGACACGGGTAATGTATCACGAAGCAAATACACTGGCGGAATGTTACGTGATACCACGTACTTATACGTTTGTGACTACTACAGCGCCATCTATCACAAAGCGAAAAAAGTGGTCTAACTAAAACAGTCATATTTCTTTACGTGCTACACGAATATGTAATAAAAATGGGGCTTCCTATTTTAAAAAACTGAGTTGATATCCGTTTGACCTATGGCGGCGCCATCTAGCGTGGGAACCATAGCGCCATCTGGTTTCCCCCTTCAAGCTAGACAAGTTTCGTTCTTTGTAGTTTTTTCGTTTGACTCTTATTTCGTGAGATATGTGGCCCGGTCACTATCAATGGACCACCCTGTATATTACTGTCAGATGCGTTGTTAATTAGTGATTGATGTTAACGTTTCGAAAGTGGTAAATATACTTTTTTCGTTTCTAGCATTTACAGTTCTGTGCATTGCAGTAAAGGCAAGCTATGTTTATGTATGTTGCCATAACTCTCTAGAATACGGTACCGTGACGTGTCACTACCCAGCGAGCGTTTCATCAACGATTAGATGTAATAAAGACGCGAAACTCTCCGGCACGCAAGAATTTGGCTAGATTTGCGGCAGATTCCCTGTTCGATACAGTTCCCCACAGTCGTTTAATGAATAAAGTAAGAGCATATAGACTATCAGACCAATTGTATGATTGGATTGAAGAGTTCCTACATAACAGAACGCAGCATGTCATTCTCAATGGAGAGAAGTCTTCCGAAGTAAGAGTGATTTCAGGTGTGCCGCAGGGGAGTGTCGTAGGACCGTTGCTATTCACAATATACATAAATGACCTTGTGGATGAGATCGGAAGTTCACTGAGGCTTTTTGCGGATGATGCTGTGGTATATCGAGAGATTGTCACAATGGAAAATTTTACTGAAATGCAGGAGGATCTGCAACGAATTGACGCCTGGTGCAGGGAATGGCAATTGAATCTCAATGCAGACAGGTGTAATGTGCTGCGAATACATAGAAAGAAAGATCCTTTATCATTTAGCTACAATATAGCAGGTCAGCAACTGGAAGCAGTTAATTCTGTGAATTATCTGGGAGTAAGTATTAGGAGTGATTTAAAATGGAATGATCATATAAAGTTGATCGTCGGTAAAGCGGATGCCAGACTGAGATTCATTGGAAGAATCCTAAGGAAATGCAATCCGAAAACAAAGGAAGTAGGTTACAGTACACTTGTTCACCAACTGCTTGAATACTGCTCACCAGTGTGGGATCCGTACCAGATAGGGTTGATAGAAGAGATATACAAGATCCAACGGAGAGCAGCGCGCTTCCTTACAGGATCATTTAGTAATCACGAAAGCGTTACGGAGATGATAAACTCCAGTGGAAGACTCTGCAGGACAGACGCTCAGTAGCTCGGTACGGGCTTTTGTAGACGTTTCGAGAACATACCTTCATCGAGGAGTCAAGCAGTATACTGCTCCCTCCTACGTATATTTCGCGAAGAGACCATGAGGATAAAACCAGAGAGATTAGATCCCACGCAGGGGCATACCGACAATCTTTCTTTCCACGAACAATACGAGACTGGAACAGAAGGGGGAACCGATAGAGGTACTCAAAGTACCCTCCGTCACACACCGTCAGGTGGCTCGCGGAGTATGGATGTAGATGTAGATGTAGACTCGCAACTTTCCCCACAGTGGGAAGCACGAGCCGCGTCTGCCCAGCGAGGTCGCCGCTCCTCGCCTGCTGGTGACCGCGCAGCCCCCAGCGGCAGCTCTCTGCGAGTCTCGCGCCGCACGCCAAAACGGCGCGCCGGTGATGCATCAGCCGGCGCTCCGTGCAGTGGCGTGGGAGCGGCACGGAACGCGGAACCTGTCTCGGCTATCTGCGCTGAGTGCACGTGTCTCCCCCCCTCCCCCCTACTCTCAGCCTTCCGCCCCCAACAACTCCCTCTGGTATCGCGAGCACTGTCTGCGCCCGTACTTTCTTCCTTTGTACTCTGCAAGAGAAGCGAGAATAAAGGCGGAACAGGTGGGTGGCGCTGACACGAAATTCGTCTTTGGGGCTGCACTTCTTCGTGCCCTGCTCGGTGCTAAAAAAACTACCTGACGCTCCAGCTGGTGAGGCGCGTCAGGTGTCTCAGAGCGAGCACTTCCACAGGGACGGCGTCTCTAGGAAGTAATGGGTGCCGCGAGCACTGCCTCTCACTTCCCGTACTGATAAGAAAAAGAATAAGTAAATCATTACAGAGGGGTCTATTCAACATTTTGATTTGCAGCTCCTTGTGTTGGCCGTGTTTGCAGTTAAAATTTTTGGATGAGAGGTCCGCCAGTTATGCAAAACACAGTTTTTACTCAGTACCCAAATATGTTTCGGCACCACTGTGCCATCATCAGTGGGTTTTCGTTTTTATTTATTCTGGTTCAAATGGTTCAAATGGCTCTGAGCACTATGCGACTTAACTTCTGAAGTCATCAGTCGCCTAGAACTTAGAACTAATTAAACCTAAGTAACCTAAGGACAGCACACACATCCGTGCCCGAGGCAGGATTCGAACCTACGACCGTAGCGGTCGCTCGGTTCCATACTGTAGCGCCTAGAACCGCACGGCCACTCCGGACGGCTATTTATTCTGTAATGTAAACATTTTTGTTAAATGATTATACAATTATGTGCATCTTTAGTTCAAACAATAGATCGTTTCTTTTTGTAAGTACCTTTTTACATTTGGTGTGCATGAATTTTCTGGATCATTTGTGTGTGAATTACTACAGGTAGCTTGTCATCTGCAACCAAACGATGTTGATGACAAAATTTTTTGCTGGGTGTTAACCTATCTTCTAGAACGTAATTTAGTTAGTCGCGATATTTTCGCCCCTATGTACGTTTTTACTTAAGTTTTGTTGTGGCAACCACTTCCATTCTCCGCATCACGCTGAGGTGTTGTGATGCACACGTAACTATAACAAGTTTTTTCCACAAATAATGTAGTAATACACTTTTCACTTCACCAACACACTTACGCGCAAAAGGAATACCATATAAAAGACAACACACACAGCTAAGATGCTCACAGAAAACGCACACACACGCACACGCACATACAGACACACACACACACACACACGCACACACACAAAGATAAAATGCAAACAAAATTCAAATTTGGCGCCGAACCCTCTGGTGAAAAAATGAACAAAATAAACCACAATCACACTGTGTTTCGGTGAAGTGAAAGTGTTTAACTACGTTTTTTGTGGAAAATACTTGTTATAGTTACGTGTGCATGACAACACCTCAGCATGATGCGGAGAATGGAAGTCCCTGCCACACGAAAACGTAAGTAAAAACGAATATAGGGGCGAAAACATCGCGACAAACTAAATTACATTCTAGAAGATAGGTTAATTCCCATCAAAAAACTTTCTCATCAACATCGTTTGCTTGCAGATGACAAGCTACCTGTAGTAATTAACACACAAGTGATCCAGAAAATTCATGCACACCAAAGGTAAAGGTATTTACAAAAAGAAACGATCTACTGTTTGAACTAAAGATGCACATAATTCTACAATCGTTTAACAAAAACGTTCACATTACAGAATAAATAAAAACGAAAACCCACTGATGATGGCACAGTGGTGCCGAAACATGTTTGGCTACTGAGAAAAAACGGTGTTTTGCATAACTGGCTGATCTCACATCCAACAATTACAGAAGGGACACACGTTATGTCTGAACGAGGACGAGAGACGGAACTGCACGCCCCTTTTTGAACTGAACGTTTTGGCTGTAAAACCAAATCAGACCGCCACAAGGAAGCGAAATAAGGAATCATTTTCTCACAGGACTCGAGTAGTAAAATGTATACATTTCTAAGTTTTTGGAAAACAGTCACAAGTCACAATTAGTATTTTTTATTTATCGGTTTCGCTCTTCAAATGAACAAGAGCATTACACTGACGTTACGTAAAGTACATGTTCTATTTCTAGTATGATGACTTACGTTTAAAGCATTGACAGCACTAAACATTGCGTTTAAAGTTGGCTGAAAGCACTAGGGATTAAACTGGCTGTATTATACACTATTTGATCAAAAGTATGCGGACACCTGGCTGAAAATGACTTACAAGTTCGTGGCGCCGTTCATCGCTAATGCTGGGATTCAATATGGTGTTGGCCCACCCTTAGCCCTGATGACAGCTTTCACTCTTGCAGGCATACGTTTCTTGGGCAAGGTTTCTTGGGGAATGACAGCCCATTCTTCATGGAGTGCTGCACTGCGGAGAGGTATCGATGTCGATCAGTGAGGCCTGGCACGAAGTCGGCGTTCCAAAACATCCCAAAGGTGTTCTATAGGATTCAGGACAGACTCTGTGCAGGCCAGTCCATTACAGGAATTTTATAGTCCTGTAACCACTCTGCCACAGGCCGTGAATTATGAATAGCTGCTCGATCGTGTTGAAAGATACAATCGCCATCCCCAAATTGCTCTTCAACAGCGGGAACGTAAAGGCAGACGCTTCTTGAAAATACGTTACACACACTTCAGACGTAGAATTTGAAGACATCTTTCAATGGCACGCAATTAGCAGCAACCACTACCACCGGGAGGCTGCCAATTATGTGTCCCTACCGACTCTACTATTCAACAAGTTAAGCCACAAACATTTACATATCTGTATATGCACAAATTACTACGTAACAGATGTTCCTGGCATCATCCATATGCGTCGCCCGTTGCTAGCTGCATATTGCTATTGATGCCTTCCTGGAATCTGAGAGTAAATAACTCAGAAACACTTTGAACACTTCTTCGCGTATGGGAATTATCTTACACAAACCCTTGAACGACATAGTCACAAAAAGGCTGAGTAATGACAGTTAATATGTATATTTTTGCGATGTCCATAGTAGTCTCAGTCAAATATATTAACTTTACAATAAAAATAGTATTTAAATTCCCATTACATTGTAATGGTACCTTCACTCTATTCCTGAAATATTCTAGAGCTAAATGATATGCTATGTTATTCCCTACATGCTAAACTGCTAGACATTTACTTCATCATTCCTAAGTGGAGTCGGCCGAAGTGGCCGTGCGGTTCAAGGCGCTGCAGTCTGGAACCGCAAGACCGCTACGGTCGCAGGTTCGAATCCTGCCTCGGGCATGGATGTTTGTGATCTCCTTAGGTTAGTTAGGTTTAACTAGTTCTAAGTTCTAGGGGACTAATGACCTCAGCAGTTGAGTCCCATAGTGCTCAGAGCCATTTGAACCATTTTTTTGGACCTAAGTGGAAGATCGTATTTTATGTTAAAATGGCAGCCTTTAGGCAAGCTATTTCTGAATTGCGCTTGACAACACGCTCAATGATCGGACGTTTTGGCAGTTTGAAGAGACGGCGGCTGGCAACCTAACAGTCTGAAAGTGGCCGCATAGCGAATTAAATGACGATGGTCGAAGTGGAGAGGGTATAAAATCCAGGCTAGTTTTTATAAGAAATGCGTTGCTGCGAACGTGGAACTTGTTAACATCGAATATAAATTTAAGTGTACAGAATTCTTTCGGAAAGCATATCTGTAGAGTCTAGCTTTGTACGAAAGTGAATCAGACGACAAACTGTACAGACAAGATCAAAATAGAAGCGTTTGAAATGTCATGTTAGAGAAATGCTTAGGATTAGATGCATAGATCGGGTAATCAATGAAAAGGGGGTATTGATACAAATGGAGAGAAAGAGCTTTATGGCAGAACTACGCTAAAAGAAGGGACAGGTTGTAATAACACATCCTGACGCAACGGGCAATAGTTAATTTGGTAATGCAAGGAAGTGATGATGTGAATGGAGTTTGCATGGGGAGACGGCGGCCTAACAACATTAAACACGTAAAAGTGGACATAGGTTCCAGCAGTTAGTCAGAGAGAAGAGACTTGTACAGGATAGATTGACATGGAGCCGCGGTTTGCGAGCAATGAAAGTCAAACAGCCTTACGGCAGCGGATCATTGTGCGTTGTCCAGTTCTTGGCCGGATAAAGTCGTTAACCGTTTGTCATACGTCAGCCAGGGTTGCCCCTCGCTCATTCTCATTTCCTTCTTGACTTCAATTATCTCATGCTACGAAAAGTAATTCTTCCAGGTGCTTTGTCTTTACATCCACGTTGCACTTAAAGTTAATAACTACAAAATGTTCTGATTCCTAATACTTTAATCGCCTAATTGATTTCATAGCACTCTCTGTCATCATTTCAGTGTTCACTTACTTTGTGCTGTGGACCTAATAGTACCTCTCTTGAGGCTACATCTAGATCTCCAGTTTATTTCTGTGTTTGTTACTGTGCCTATGCTTGAAGATCTTGTTCTTTATAAATAACTAATTCTATAAAGTTGAGGGGAATAAATATGCCTGCTACACTCACAGAAATGGAAAGTGCTATACCATGATCACGTTGACCGAACACTACTAGGCGACACTCCACTACTTTCATCCGGTGGGTGCGACTGCTACGGTCGCAGGTTCGAATCCTGCCTCGGGCATGGATGTTTGTGATGTCCTCAGGTTAATTAGGTTTAAGTAGTTCTAAGTTCTAGGGGACTAATGACCACAGCAGTTGAGTCCCATAGTGCTCAGAGCCATATGAACCATTTGAATCATCCGGTGGGGTGAGTTGATTAAAATATCATCCTTCTGTGGACTTATTATCGGTATAGAGAAAAGCCATTTTAACAGATGACGAAAAGTGTGAGTACATGGCGGCTATTGGACGTGTCTAATGGTGCTGGAGCTTTTAAGCAGAGATCGCGACACAGCATCACCAGCGGACGTTGCATATTCAGCTTATTCACATTTTTCGGACTTTGAAAAAGGTAGAGCTGTTGGCATGAGGGACATGCGAGCAACACATCGACAGATCACACAGGCAATTGACTGTACGGGAATGAGTGGAGAACGAGTCACGACGAGACATCCAAAGGGTTGGCAAAACAAATAGCAGCTGGCCATTTCAAAAGGACTACACGACGAGGAGATCGCAGAATTATTCGACTGGCTCTGACAAAAATATAGATGACAACAGCTGAAAGCCTGGCATACATTATAGGCAGAGTATCACTACGAACTTTAGAGTACAGATTACTGGAATCTGTATTGTGATCTCCAGTTGTAATGCGTCTTTCATAGACACTTGCATGCTGTGGAGCCAGAGTCAACTGGGACATTGAGTGACATACCGGGTGATCAAAAAGTCAGTATAAATTTGAAAACTTAATAAACCACGGAATAATGAAGATAGAGAGGTAAGAATTGACACACATGCTTGGAATGACATGAGGTTTTATTAGTACCAAAAAACAAAAAAAAAGTATTGCTAGACGCGTGAAATATCTCTTGCGCGCGTCGTTTGGTGATGATCGTGTGCTCAGCCGCCACTTTCGTCATGCTTGGCCTCCCAGGTCCCCAGACCTCAGTCCGTGCGATTATTGGCTTTGGGGTCACCTGAAGTCCCAAGTGTATCGTGATCGACCGACATCTCTAGGGATGCTGAAAGACAAAATCCGACGCCAATGCCTCACCATAACTCCGGACATACTTTACAGTGCTATTCACAGCATTATTCCTCGACTACAGCTATTGTCGAGGAATGATGGTGGACATATTGAGCAGTTCCTGTAAAGAACATCATCTTTGCATTGTCTTACTTTGTTATGCTAATTATTGCTATTCTGATCAGATAAAGCGCCATCTGTCGGACATTTTTTGAACTTTTGTATTTTTTTGGTTCTAATAAAACCCCATGTCATTCCAAGCATGGGTGTCAATTTGTACCTCTCTATCTACATTATTCCGTGATTTATTCAGTTTTCAGATTTACACAGACTTTTTGATCACACGGTACTTTGGTTTTCTGCGATGAGTCTTTCTATTTTTATGGGTCAGATTGACTCCAACGAGTCCATAGACCACCTGATGAAAAGTTGCAGGAATCAGCGATTCTTGAAACGGATACATCTCCTGTTCTCATGGTGTGGGGAGCTATTGGATATGATATCAGAATTGATTTGGTAATACCGGAAGGAGACCGAGTGCTCGAAAGTAAATTATAAGAATATTGTCATACCATTCATGACCAGCATACCAAATGGCATATTCCATTAGGATAGTGCAAGACTCTAGACCGCTGTTGACGCCACAAACGCCTTGACTGACCTGTCTAGTCCCCTGATCTGTCACCCATGGAATATGTCTGGGATGTGAAGGAAAGACGTATACTTGAGTATCAGCCTCCACCAAGCAATATTCGTAAACTGATACAGCATGTGTTTCAGCTACGGCACTAAGTTCATCAAGATGACATTCGAGTGCTGACTGCTTCCATGCCACAACGAATCAGTATGGATGCGACAGCATGCTTATCTAATATGTTCTAAAACTCCACGCATAAAAATGGGATTTTCCAGTGCTAAAATATCGAGATCTACGGGTGATACGAACGTATGGTCAAGTGTTTTGGGTGGCCCTTGGCTAGGGACCATTTTTATACCCAATCAAAAGATCGTCTTAGTGTCGCTATGCTACAGTATAGGGTCAAATTATGAACATTATAAACTCCACTCTGCTTAGGAAAATCGAGCAAATCTGTTGGTAATTTTGGTATTTCATGCGGTGAATGGTGAGCTTGATGGGACATTCGAAGGCGCCATTAGTTAACGAGGGGTTTCGCGGGAAACCCCAAGGAAACTGTTTTTTTTTTCTTTTTTCACTATATTTTCGCCGTAATCAACAGACCAAAACACAGCCTAGGATTCAAAGACGCTATGCACAGAGAGTGGCTGAAGTTTTTACGATACGTTCCTAAGATCCAGAACTCGAAAAACCTTAGACCTTTTGATGATATCTTTATCCCTATCTAAGATAAAGAAATCAAAGTTACCCTACTTCTACCGGTATGAGACGAAATCTAAATTAAAAAATAAGCATAGAAAATTGCTCAAATTCTAACGGCATATTCTCTAGGCATTTATCTAGAAGATCCACCGCCCCGTTTTCAAAAATCTTTATCCGCTATCGACAAACCTTCCAAAAACTTGTTTTTGGGCACCAAAATCCAGCCGCGGATTCCGAGACGGCTATGCGTAGCAAATGGTTGTAATTTATACGCTGTACTTCTATGATGAGATCTCAAACAACTTTGAAAATTTCTTCATGTCTTTATCCGTTCCCGACATACAGGGGTCCAAACGACCCTACTTGTACGCGTAAAATACGCACTTAAGAATCTGGTGTGAGAAGAAAACGTAGTTCGTAAAGCGACTTAGCACTGGTAGATATGCTGTAAAGTGTCTCCTATATCATCTGGAAACCCCATGTTGTTGTGCCACAGCTAATGTAACTAATCCGGTCAGAGGCCTAATATTAGTTTCGCGTTATTTGAGTTTCACATAAGTAAACTAACTAAATTTTACTGACCAATACATTTCCTTTCAAACGAATTAAATGTCCTGCTGCAATAAGGAAAAGAAGGGAACAAGCGGATAAAGTGCTCCTATCAGAGCACAAAAAAGGCGAATGTCTTCCCGGTTAGTTAAAAGACTCTGAGTAAAAAATTGGGGTATCAGCTGCCTCATTCTACCTTCCTCAGCACTTTTCCAAAATTTTGGCATTTAAAGATATTCACGCTTTTTATGCTGAGAGAAAAGAACACAGTGGCAATTGCAAAGACACGGAAAAGTAATAAATATTTGAAGATATTAGACAGTAGCTGTGTTACAGAATGATCGAAGGAGACAATGACATGTTAGAGAAGGAACATAATTGACAGTAACAGAACACTACTAGGAAAAGAGTCAAGGAGACAGTGCCAGGGGCGAGGGTGGAGGGGAGGGGTGGTAGGGATAAAGAAAAAGTGGAAGTGAGTGATAGCCAATGATTATAAGAGACAGAGGGTATGACAGTGACAACAAGATAGAGAGAGATAGTGAATAGTGACAGTGAGAAGAGACAACAGCGAAGAAAGGAAGGAAAGATATATTGGCAGTAAGTGACAGCAAGTGAAAGATAATGAAAGTGAGAGGAGATTGTAGTAGTAGGACAGAACGGAGGAGTTTGTGGCTGCGACAGAGAGAGACAAGAAGAGATAATGGCAATGAGTATAGCTGAATGAGTGAGCCAGAAAGGGCAACTGGGAATAGATGGTTATGAGCGACTCACTGCTATAGACTAGTGGCTGTGAGTGATTTACAGTTAGGGGAGCTTGTAGGAGTTTGAGATGACTTGCATATTAAAAGCGTGAATATGTCCGCATGCCAAAAGTATTGGGAAAATTTTAAAAGGTGCTGAGGAAGGTAGAATTAGGCAGCTAGTACCCCACTTTTCAGTCATTCTTTTAAATTAACAGGAATTTATTCGCATTTTTGTACTCAGATGGGAGCATTCTTCCGCTGATATAGTGTATAAGTAACTGGGGGTCAACTAATATTCATAGTAGATATCAGTTCTCAATGAACTGAAATTTCAGTCATTTAATACCTATTATCTAATGATCATATCTATAAAGTTTAATAAATACCGAAAAATATTGCAATGTTATCCATTTCTGTCAGTGTGCTAAGTGCCCAAATTCGATACTGAGATATCAGTAACAAAATCAGTCGGAAAGTGTCAGTGATGCAGGATGTCTAACTCTGTTTTCAGGGGAGAAGACTGGCCCACGCCGGCAGGATGGAGTGGCTCGGTAATGCAGCACGATGTTGGTTAAAAGATAAATGAATTCCTAAGATCTGGAGTTTTTAAAGTTCAAAGCGCACCCTGTGATGCAAAACATATTGGACAGACAGGTACAAGGAACATAAAGATTCATTCAACTTAAGTAATTGTGAGAAATCAGCTGGTGCCAATCATATACATGGTGGCCATAAACAGTCACAAGACGCTTGTAAGTGGGTTGTAGGGTAGGTTGTGTTGAGAACTAATTCGTAAGTAATAAATTTGATATGTTGCGCCATTTCCGAGTTAACTATCAGGCCACTGCGTGCACAAATTTAGTTGGCCTGCCTGAGATGGTGTTGTCAATAGTGTTCTTCATTTGATTTCCTAAAACCGAACAAGAGAGCGGCACAAATTTTGTGTTAGTTATTGCCAATACATGCTGTACTTGTAGGCGTTTTATTTCTTAAGAGCTACATTTGGCTGGGCTGCCAATTTCACAGACAGAAAGCAGATCAAAGTCGGCCGAAGGGCACAACTAACTCAATACATGTTGTAATGTTGCTACTCACCACATAGCGGGGCTGCTGCGTCGCGATAGGCATAATAAAAAGATTCACACAGTCATAGCTTTCGGCCATTAAGGCCTTTGTCAGCAGTAGACACACATACACACACACACGCACACACCCACACACCCACCCACACACACACACACACACACACACACACACACACACACACACGCACGCGCGCGCGCGCGCGCGCGCGCGCGCGCAGACGCAACTTGCACACACGTCTGCAGTCTCAGAGAGCTGAAACTACACTGCCAATTCCATCCTGGATTTTCCATTGCTTGATTGAACACAGGCTGTAAAAGATGATGCCGACGCCAGATAGGGTAGAATTCACATGAGGCTGTTGTGTGTACTGGACTGGATGAGGGGACGCCCGTCACGAACCGCTCCCACGTTCCTAAGCCGTTTTTCCGCGGTGAGGGTGTTGTAGAGTAGAGTGAAGGTCCCAGAAAGTGGGAAACAATGAGCCTTGAGTGGAGAACGCAGAGAAGACGCCGCCAGTCTGCCGATAGGAGAGCAACATACCAATGGACGCTATGCAAGTTCTGTGAAAGCTACAGTTATTTATGTCTCTATGTTCTTGGCAGAACACGGCATGAGAGGCGTGAGGATTCTGTAAGTGAGAGACTGCAACTTTCTTGTCCCAAAAATGTCTATAGCTGGCCCCTCATATACACTCCTGGAAATTGAAATAAGAACACCGTGAATTCATTGTCCCAGGAAGGGGAAACTTTATTGACACATTCCTGGGGTCAGATACATCACATGATCACACTGACAGAACCACAGGCACATAGACACAGGCAACAGAGCATGCACAATGTCGGCACTAGTACAGTGTATATCCACCTTTCGCAGCAATGCAGGCTGCTATTCTCCCATGGAGACGATCGTAGAGATGCTGGATGTAGTCCTGTGGAACGGCTTGCCATGCCATTTCCACCTGGCGCCTCAGTTGGACCAGCGTTCGTGCTGGACGTGCAGACCGCGTGAGACGACGCTTCATCCAGTCCCAAACATGCTCAATGGGGGACAGATCCGGAGATCTTGCTGGCCGGGGTAGTTGACTTACACCTTCTAGAGCACGTTGGGTGGCACGGGATACATGCGGACGTGCATTGTCCTGTTGGAACAGCAAGTTCCCTTGCCGGTCTAGGAATGGTAGAACGATGGGTTCGATGACGGTTTGGATGTACCGTGCACTATTCAGTGTCCCCTCGACGATCACCAGTGGTGTACGGCCAGTGTAGGAGATCGCTCCCCACACCATGATGCCGGGTGTTGGCCCTGTGTGCCTCGGTCGTATGCAGTCCTGATTGTGGCGCTCACCTGCACGGCGCCAAACACGCATACGACCATCATTGGCACCAACGCAGAAGCGACTCTCATCGCTGAAGACGACACGTCTCCATTCGTGTCTCCATTCACGCCTGTCGCGACACCACTGGAGGCGGGCTGCACGATGTTGGGGCGTGAGCGGAAGACGGCCTAACGGTGTGCGGGACCGTAGCCCAGCTTCATGGAGACGGTTGCGAATGGTCCTCGCCGATACCCCAGGAGCAACAGTGTCCCTAATTTGCTGGGAAGTGGCGGTGCGGTCCCCTACGGCACTGCGTAGGATCCTACGGTCTTGGCGTGCATCCGTGCGTCGCTGCGGTCCGGTCCCAGGTCGACGGGCACGTGCACCTTCCGCCGACCACTGGCGACAACATCGATGTACTGTGGAGACCTCACGCCCCACGTGTTGAGCAATTCGTCGGTACGTCCACCCGGCCTCCCGCATACCCACTATACGCCGTCGCTCAAAGTCCGTCAACTGCACATACGGTTCACGTCCACGCTGTCGCGGCATGCTACCAGTGTTAAAGACTGCGATGGAGCTCCGTATGCCACGGCAAACTGGCTGACACTGACGGCGGCGGTACACAAATGCTGCGCAGCTAGCGCCATTCGACGGCCAACACCGCGGTTCCTGGTGTGTCCGCTGTGCCGTGCGTGTGATCATTGCTTGTACAGCCCTCTCGCAGTGTCCGGAGCAAGTATGGTGGGTCTGACACACCGGTGTCAATGTGTTCTTTTTTCCATTTCCAGGAGTGTATAAAGCAAATATGAATCCTACGACGGCCATAGGCAACAACATGCTGTAACATAATATAGTGCTCCGTTGAGGCAATGACAGAACAGAGCCAAAACAAATTCCTTTCTTCAGCCTTCAGCTGGAGGTCTATAGGTGCGAAAATGCGGGAATTTCATTGGTCAGCCTGGTCTGACATAGTAGTTTTGGAAAATTATTAGAATTGGTACGACGCTCCAGGAGAATTGACTTGTCATCGGATGACTGCTTGTGAGAATCTAGGATTGGCTCTCGAAGAAGGAGCGAAAGTTACTAGGGAAGACAGGACAAACTAAAGAGAGACTTCGTCCGCTGCTTAGAACTCGGCTCGCAGAATTTGGTTTGAGTAGTAGTCATTTCACTTAGCAACAGGGGTTTGACGTAAAGTTTACGTAAGGTTGCTTTTCGGAATTGACAGGAATTGTATCCAAGACATGGCCGTCGACAGCAGTACTACAATGGTGTTAAAAAATGGTAAGATTTGTAATCGGCTTGGCGTGTGTAGGTCGCAATGTACACAGTAAACGTTAGAGTGTTACTGGGCAGAAGGAAGACGCTCTTCTGGCTTAATAATTTTATAAAGTCAAATTTTGGCAATCACTGTGGTCAGGTCGCGGAAACGGTTTAGTGTGCTAATACTGTAGTAACTTAACTGACGGTTCCTTCTCCTGAATCTCCGCCAACCTTAGTAACTTGTAACTGTTTCATGTACTTCTGATAATCTGACAGTGGTTCAAATTCAAATGGCTCTGAGCACTATGGGACTCAACTGCTGTGGTCATAAGTCCCCTAGAACTTAGAACTACTTAAACCTAACTAACCTAAGGACAGCACACAACACCCAGCCATCACGAGGCAGAGAAAATCCCTGACCCCGCCGGGAATCGAACCCGGGAACCCGGTCGTGGGAAGCGAGAACGCTACCGCACGACCACGAGATGCGGGCAATCTGACAGTGAATGGGATGTTATTAAACATGTCAGTGTTGTACTTCAGTGCAACTATTGCGCTCGTTTTGTATGAGGATTACTGTATAATAAACAGTACAACGTACTACTTTGGCTTTTAAAACATACGTGTCTCACCTGGTCACAAAATTAAATTACAGTGTCACTAATCCACCACTTTTTTGAGGTCTGAAGGGCCGTAATTTAGGGTTAGTTAAAAATACTTGTGTAACAAATGATTGTTTAAGGTTCTCATTGGGAATCTACATACTGATATAGGTTAATTACCTAAAAGCTTGCCGGCCGAAGTGGCCGTGCGGTTAAAGGCGCTGCAGTCTGGAACCGCAGGACCGCTACGGTCGCAGGTTCGAATCCTGCCTCGGGCATGGATGTTTGTGATGTCCTTAGGTTAGTTAGGTTTAACTAGTTCTAAGTTCTAGGGGACTAATGACCTCAGCAGTTGAGTCCCATAGTGCTCAGAGCCATTTGAACCAACCTAAAAGCTTGGGTAGTGAGATGCTACACTCTTTCATCTTATGAACCACAAAATTATTATTATTGTTCGATATTCTAGTGTTTTTAACTTCATGAGCTAAATTTTTCAACGCAATGATGAACGCATTGCCTCTCGAAACACTTCCTCGGGGTGTGGGATACAATTGAACGCAACCAATAATTATTGCAGCAATATCTATTCGACACAAGTCCTACATGGGTACTGTCTAAGTAAACCATCAGTAGTCACTTCTGTTTTCATTGTAATCCTCTTCCGTTAATTTTGGCTCACTGTTGAAATGCTCTCATGCACCAGTTTCGTAATAGCCATATGCATTAAAATGTAATTTTACTATCCGAAAAACTTTCATACCACTTCATTAATGCTTGTTAACGGTGTTATCTATATCAAAGTTCGCATTGCAAATACGACAACACGACATCAGAGGCAGAATCGATGCTTAATAATTCACTGGCTAGGTTGCATCACGAAGCACTAAATATTTCAGACCGCTTAAAAGGTTTCGCTTATCAAAACTTGCATCGCACGCCAGAGAATGTTGTTTGCGTGTGACAGAACAGAGAGCATGCATTTAGTTCGATTTGTCCCACCTATGCTGTTGAATGTTGGATGCAGAAATTCGTTACACGGCATTCACGTTATTTCAAAAGCCGCATGTAAACGTATTACATCGCGTACTCAGCCAACGAACATAACGCGCGCCGCTTGCGACAAATGCATTCAAATATGATGTCCCAATTGCGCGCTCTGGTGCGTTTTTGCAAGGCCACCTCAACTCGCTTGTTAGCCGTTTTCTTTTTTACACTCCAATAAACGGCAGGCGCTAGTTTGGTGCACGCGTTTCGAGAGCCCGCCGTCCTCAAACAGGTGGACACCATGCGTGTATTTGTTAGAAAACAAGTCTCTCTGTTGGTCAAACAGATGTACCTTTTAGACATGGAGAATGAGAGATCCGCCACTACAAGCGTGGCGTACCTTCATGCCCTACCTGTTTACACTCCACCTGCCAGTGTAATCTTGGTTCGCGATGCAGAGACCGAGTTCTCTGCTCCTCCACACGATACTTTACATTAAAATGAATGTACTGTATTGTGTTGCAGAGTCTGCGATACCTTTTCAATTCAATTTCCTTATTGAAAGACTTCATGTTTCATTTAGATGCAAATCTCATTGTCTAAACGAGAATGGGGCAGAAGCACTACGCTTGAAATTCATTAGCGAAGTAATACTAAATTACGCCGCCAGCCAATCCAATGTTGCTGAACACCATAGTTATAGTTGAAACGAGGAACTTCAGGTAAGTGTACCTAGTAACAACAAAAAACAGCATCTAGGTTAATGCAATTCTTACATGAAACAAAGCTACAATACTTTACGCTGTAGACGTATTATCAATATTCTAAAAGTTTAATATCTTCTTGTAACCGTTTTTAAACATATCAGTAACATTACATGATTGTAAATTTATTTTTTCTAACAAATCACTCAACATAAAATTTACAGAGAAAAGTAATTTGAAGTTACAGTTCCTGACGTAAGCATTCATATGCCCGCTAAACTCGTACATAAAAGAAATTGTTCATCTAATCTGTTCCCGATTTTATTTCCTATTACTGCTGTTGCCCTTAGGCACGAGAAGTCAGGAAATAATAAACTACCAAGGGGCCCCGCATCGTTTTTCTTAAACCTCTGAAAATTACAATCGGACTGGCTCCTGGATACAAAAGAGGATTTGTTTACTTCGCAGGACCATGACAGTAATGGTTAGGCATAGGCTGATGAAGAATGCATATATTCAGGCTAAAAATAATAAATTACCGTTAGTGAATCAGAACAGTTGTTCAAGGAAACTATTCTTCAATGTAGTAACACGACGGCTCGTATAGGCTATGAAGTCAATTACTGCGTCCCTATTATAACATGGGCAATGCGCAATAGTATGAATACTGTCACAGAGCAATTAAAGATATACACTGATATGCCAAAACATTATGAGCACTGCAGAACGCGACGATGGACGCCGCCTGGTGGCTTTGCGAGCACGTAACGAAAGTTTGTAAGCGGAGCAGACACGGACGGGGATCATCCTAGCGAAGATATGAGCTGCCAGTGAGGAAATTCATCGATATAAGCGACTTCGACAAAGGGCAGATTATTATTACGCTGAGCCTGTGAACGAGTGTCTCGAAAACGGCGAAGCTGGTCGAATGCTCACGTACTGCTGTCGTGAGCATCTACGGAAGGAAGTAGCACAGTGAAACTACCATTAGGCGGTAAATGGCTGGACGTCCACGACGCGTCACAGAACGTAGGGATCGGAGGCTTTTCCTCTGTGTAAAGCAGGATAGATGGTGATCTGTGGCATCTCTACCGAAAGAGCACAATGCTCGTGCACGCACAAGTGTTTCGGAACACACGGTTCATCGGACAATATTGAACATGGAGCTCCGAAGCAGATCACCCTAACGTATTTACATGTTGACACAACGATACCGTCAGTTAAGATTGCACTGGACACGGGACAATCGGGATTCGACTGTCGATCAGAGACGTGTCGGCTGTCCGGGTAAATCACGCTTCTGCTACACTAGGTCGATAGCCGCCGTCAGGCTGAACGGCGGCTCGAAACGCGTAGGCTGGTGGGAGCAGTATTTTGTTTCCAGCGCTTGCAAGGGATCTGGTGTAGTAATCGAAGACACGCTGACAGCTGCGAACCAACTCCATCCCTTCATGCTTGATATCTTCCCCAACGGCGGTGTCATCTTTCATCATTATAATTGTCAGTGTCTCGGAGGTAGAACCTTGCTACTGTGGTTTGAGGAACATTTTAATGAACTAACGTTGATGTCTCGGGGACCAAATTCGCCTGATGTAAATACTATTAAGCCCATCTGGGTCGCTATCGCGCTTCACCACCGGGCAAATCAGCGGCCCATTATTTACGCGAATTACATGACCGGTGTGTAGATATCTAATGCCACATACCCCCACAAACCTACCTACAAAGCGCCGGTTCCCTGATACACAGAATCAGTGCCGCACTTCGTTCCAAAGGCGGACAGACTAACTACTACCAAGATGGTCATTACGTTTTGCCTTATCAATGTGTACAACGATGTCCAGTTTCAGGAGATTACGTAGTGGATCATTGTTATAAGAGGTAGTTATAGAATACTTTGGGAAACAACACATCACAATAAGGAGCAAACTGTAACTGCAGTGCATGATATTGCTCTCAGTTATGGCCTTCATCAGTTTTGTGCTAACATAAATTGACTTACTGCACTCTGAACAAGTCATCTGAAGAACCCCACATGGATTCCACAAGATGCTCTTTTTATTCAAGAGATTCGGAACACTATAGACGCTTGTGCTGGGTTTAATACTATTTTTGTCGGCCTGTGCAGAGCATTTGATGCAATTACACCTTGTCGCACTGCCCAGTGTGGAAACCTGTGTTTATTATCTGAGAACTCATTGCTCTAAATTGAATAAACGAGTGTCAGATCCCCAGATTCCAGTTATATGGTGTATGCCACTGAAGTTAGAAGTATATTGCCTAGCCGCATAAGGTCTCATCCTATCTTGCCTATTGTAAATGTAGCGTCCACTCAGCATCTGGTCAAGTGCAGACGACCAAGGGTACCTGGCAGGACTTTTGCTATGTCATCCAACTTTTTAGTTTCATACATTCAAGAAGAATACTGGTTTTTGTAGTAGGCTGCAGAGGGTCTGTATTTTCCAGTGGTTCACTTCCATTCGTACAAGTATTCAGATTGTGTCGTATCGATTTTATACTGGCATCTTGACACCACTGTTACAACACATGTATAGTTTGAATATCTCCTGAGTGCTCTGGTTGCTGGAGTTGTTGGGCTAGATGGAAGCTGAGAGAAACTCATTGCTGGCGCTGTCCTGGTTTTCCGATAACAGTGTCTGGACAATTAACTGTTGAAACTGGACGCTATTCTGGTCTTGGGCGAAATACTGCTGCTGCGCGGTACTTGGTTGTGAAGTCGTCCTTCGAAACATACTGTTAATATTGTGGATCGTGTCCGTGTACCACGTGACACTGCCTTAGCTCGCATCTCGGAATATCCCATTTCCATGTCCTCTGCCAGTCGTACACTATTTTTTTTTTTCGCTCTTCGTCTGAGGAGTTGTCTTAAAGTCAACCAGGATTCGTTCTGTATTGCTGACATACAATTCTGTTAGATGTGACTACTCACGTTCGACAAAAGTGTAACAAGAATATTGCTTAACACAATGTCGAAAACACCGACATTTCTTGAACTTCATATATTCATTAATACATTATTACTGCCACTGTTAATATCATTAGGTTATATTCTTATCATTAGGCTATATATTGTTTATGTACTGTGCATATTTATAATAATATTAACTAAGAACTATGGCCGGATATAAGAGAAGGTGATCTTGCCATGTCATATAAGTACATAAACAATTACAGAATTTTTTTTGGATTATTTACACTTTCCTCAATTTCTTTCATCGTTCTACTGCGATTTGTTATCTGGGCCATCATGCGCTTCGTTAAACATTCTGGCATCAAGTTACAAAACGCGGGATGACTTGTAGCACTACTGTTATGGTATTTTCCATGGATATAGCAAATAAGTTCTTGATTACACTAAACTTCCGTACAGACTACTGACAAGGATTGCGAGCCCGCAAGAGGCCAGTGTTATTTACGGCATTCAGTGCCCCACATGTTGTCTACCATGCAACCACAATATTGGCTGCTAATGGCAACGGGCGATACTCGAGGTATCCGAAGGTGAGCACAGCATGAAACTACGGAGCGTAGTTGAACAGCTTTGTCGCCGAGTAACTCACTACACAGTGCTACAACGCTAATGGTGTTGACACAAAGCAGACCAAAAAATGTGTGAAATATTATGGGACTTAACTGCTAAGGTCATCAGTCCCTAAGCTCACACACTACTTAACCTAAATTATCCTAAGGACGAACACACACACCCATGCCCGAGGGAGGACTCGAACCTCCGCCGAGACCAGCTGCACAGTCCATGACTGCAGCGCCGTAGACCGCAAAGCAGACCAAGGACAACGAGAAATAAAGCCAACACTGCATGTATCTACAACAACAGTTGCACTCCAGGTGCCCGTTATGAGTGAGAGAAAACTAGCATGCATTTGACGACGTATACCGAAGGACTGCCGGACTCAGACTGTCCTCCTTTATTATACACAAATCAAAAAAAGTTTTGCATCACCTCGGTTCCGAGAGATCCGGAACCTGTACAGAAAATTGGAATAGAGATCAATATAAACATCATTTCCGCCATTTTTATTGCTCATGAAAACCACACATTGCATGTTTTACCACCATACAGCGAGACCTTCAGAGGTGTTGGTCCAGATTGCTGCACACAACGGTACCTCTAACACCCAATAGCACGTCCTCTTGCATTTATGCATGTCTGTATTCGTCGTGGCATACTATCCATAAGTTCATCAAGGCACTGTTGGTGCAGATTGTCCCACTCCTCAACGGCGATTCGGCGTAGATCCCTTAGAGTGGTTGGTGGGTCACGTCGTTAATAAACAGCCCTTTTCATTCCATCCCAGGCATGTTCGATAGGATTCGTTTGCGGAGAACATGGTGGACACTCTAGTCGAGCGATGTCGTTATCCTGAAGGAAGTCATTCACAAGTTGTGAAAGATGGGGGCGTGAATTGTCGTCCATGAAGAATGCTGCCCATATGGTTGCACTATCGGTCGGAGGGTAGCATTCACGTATCGTACAGCCGTTACGGCGCCTTCATCACCACCAGCGGCGTGCATCGGCCCTATATAATGCCACCCCAAAAAGATCAGGGAACCTCCACCTTGCTGCACTCGCTGAACATTGTGCCAAAGGCGTTCAGCCTGACCGGATTACCTCCAAAAACGTCTCTGACGATCGTCTGGTTGAAGGCATATGCGACACTCATCGGTGAAGAGAACGTGATGCCAATCCTGAGTGGTCCATTCAGCATGTTGTTGGGCCCATCTGTATCGTGCTGCACGGTGTCGTGGATGCAAAGATGGACCTCGCCATGGATGTCGGGAGTGAAGTTGCGCATCATGCAGCCTATTGCGCACAGTTTGAGTAGTAACACGACGTCCTGTGGCTGCACGAAAAGCACGATTCAACAAGGTGGCGTTGCTGTAAGGGTTCCTCCGAGCTATAATCGGTACGTAGCGGTCATTCACTGCAGAAGTAGCCCTTGGGCGGTCTGAGCGGGGCATGTCATCGACAGTTCCTGTCTCTCTGTATCTCCTCCATGTCCGAACAAAATTGCTTTGGTGCACTCCGAGACGCCTGGACACTTCCTTTGTTGAGAGCCCTCCTTGGCACAAAGTAACAATGCGGACGCTTTCCAACAGCGGTATTGACCGTCTAGGCATGGTTGAACTACAGACAACATGAGCCGTGTACGTCTTTCCTGGTGGAATGACTGGAACTGATCTTTTGTCGGAACTCCCCCCCCCCCACCCCCCCTCCCCCACCCGGCTAAAAGGCGCTGCTCATGCATGGTTGTTTAAACCTTTGGGCGGGTTTAGTGACATCTCTGAACAATCAGAGGGTGCATAACTTTTTTTTATGGTGTATAATCGCTGTAACGCACTTGGAAAGCGACGTCAACTCAAGGAGGGGGAAGCGAACGATATCCGTTCGTTGCAGTCGACTTTCTATAATTCAAGTACGCACTTCGATTGTGATTTGATCCTTGTCAGATATTATACAGAAATCGGTGCCGTGTTAGCTCCCACATTAACTTCGATGTTCCGTAGATCCTCCTAACATAAAACTGTGCGCTGTGATTGGAACACAGCATAGCTGCGCCCGTCTACAAGAGAAACAGTACAAGTGAGCGACAGAACTACCGTTCTAATTCACTGACGTTCGTCTTTTGGAAAATCCTAGAATATATTCCGAGCTCAAATACCAGTGACTATGTCGAACAGAATGGTCTCCTCCACATCAGCGAGGGTAGATTCCAAGAACATCGTCCATGCGAAACACAACATGCACTTTTCTCGCATGACATTCTCAAAGCCGTGGATCAAGGTAACAGTTGGAGGCAATATTTCTGGACTTACGAATATCGGTTGCCTCAGTACCACACCAATATTTATCAGCGGAAGTTTCATCATATGAGATATGAAATGAAATTTATGACTGGGCTGGCGATATTTTAGTAGTGAGGAGGTAGCATGTGATCGACGTCTAAGTAACTTCGGGTCTGCACCAGGGAAGTGGTCGGTACTCTTGTTATCTACCTATATTAATAAGCTGACAGACAATATTACACGGTCCGGTGACGTTAGTGTTCCTACCGCCTAGGTTCGACGTCAACGTGCAATCACCACAGACGGCGGGTGGCTGGACTAGCACTGGAAGATACATGAAGCTGGTCTGGGGAACGCGGAAACAGTACAGCCGTTGTCGTCCAAAAGGGCATGATCATTGGCTATCCTGCCATTTCCGAAACGGCGGTTTGCAAACTGTTCGCATTCCGCCGTGGTGAAATCGTACCAGCGCGGAGGCAACTTGGAGTGAAAGATGGCGGCGACCATGTGTACGAGCGATAGATGCGCAACTCTTCAGCAACTGGCGCCCAGATGAACCAAGGAGCTACCAACAGTACCTCCTCAACGACCGTTCGGCGAAGGTTGTTGCGTATGGGCCACCGCAGCAGGCACCTCGTTCAGGGACCCATGCTTACTGCTGTTCATCGGCTTTGAAGACAGGAATTTGCATACCAGTACCAGAACTGGTCGTCCTCTGAGTAGCGAAAAGTAGCCTTTACCGATTAATCACGTTTTGTGCCCCATCGGACAGATGACCGTAATCGTGTACAGTTGAATCGTCTGAAATCAAACACCCTTCAACGGTCACTGGAAGGGTTGAGGCTAGAAGGCAGGAGGCTGAGTGATCTCGTCATTCTCGACGGTGCAGTGGATCAACACAAGTATGTATCTATGCTTGGGGACCGTTTGTTTCTCCTCGGCGTGATGGCATTTACCAATAGGACAATGCAAGGAGTCACACAGCCCACAGTGTACGTGTGTGGTTCGAAGAGCATCACCATGAGTTTATCGTACTTCCGTGGCCACCAGGATCCCCGAATTTAACCCCAAGCGACCTCAGACGTGTCTCAGATGATGCAGTTAACTATAAAAAAGCTGTACAATTATCCATTCGCATCTTGGTAATATTTCAAATTAGTGCAAAGATTGACAAATTTCTTTAAACTTACAAAAAAGCAAAATTGTGCACTTTACTAAACACAGAAAAGCAGTATCCTACGAATAAAATTCAGTAGGCCACCGTTAGAATCAGTGAACTCATACAAAAACTTTGATGTAATAATCTTAGGGATATGACACGGAATGATCATGTAGATTCAGTCGTACGTAAGACCGACGGCAGTCGTCCGTTCGTTGACAGAATACTAGAAATTGAAGTCAATCTAGAAAGGAGACTGCACTTTAAAATCACTTGCTCGTCCCATATTATTGTTCTGATGTGTAGGACCAGTACCAAATAGGACTAACGGAGGGTATTGAATGCATGGAAAGAAAGGCAGGGTTATTAGATTCACGGGAGAGGGCCACGGAAAATCAGAAAAGTCTGAATTCCCAGAGGCTCGAAGATGGATACCAGCTATCCCACAGAAGCCTCCTTACGAAGTTACAGGAACCGGTATTAAGAGAAGAGGAGCAGATAGATGCACTTCAGATCGATCCCGCAGGTAATGCGAAAATCAGATTTGTCTACACTACTGGACGTTAAAATTGCTACACCAAGAATAAATGCAGATGATAAACGGGTATTCATTGGACAAATATATTATACTAGAACTGACATGTGATTACATTTTCACACTATTTGGGTGCATAGATCTTGAGAAATCAGGACCCAGAACAACCACCTCTGGCTGTAATAACGGCCTTGATACGCCTGGGCATTGAGTCAAACAGAGCTTGAATGGCGTGTACAGGTACAGCTGCCCGTGCAGCTTCAACACGATACCACAGTTCATCAAGAGTAGTGACTGGCGTATTGTGACGAGCCAGTTGCTCGGCCACCATTGACCAGACGTTTTCAATTGGTGAGAGATCTGGAGAATGTGCCGGCCAGGGCAGCAGTCTAACATTTTCTGTATCCAGAAAGGCCCGTACAGGACCTACAACATGCGGTCGTGCATTATTCTGCTGAAATGTAGGGTTTCGCAGGGATCGAATGAAGGGTAGAGCCACGGGTCGTAACACATCTGAAATGTAACGTCCACTGTTCAAAGTGCCGTTAATGCGAACAAGAGGTGACCGAGACGTGTAACCAATGGCACCCCATACCATGACGCCGGGTGATACGCTAGTATGGCGATGACGAACACACACAACCAATGTGTGTTCACCGCGATGTCGCCAAACACGGATGCGATCATCGTGATACTGTAAATAGAACCTGGATTCATCCGAAAAAATGACGTTTTGCCATTCGTGCACCCAGCTTCGTCGTTGAGTACACCATCGCAGGCGCTCCTGTCTGTGATGCAGCGTCAAGGGTAACCGCATCCATGGTCTCCGAGCTGATAGTCCCTGCTGCTGCAAACGTTGTGTCACTGTTCGTGCAGATGGTTGTTGTCTTGCAAACGCCCCCATATGTTGACTCAGGGATCGAGACGTGGCTGCACGATCCGTTACAGCCATGCGGACATGATGCCTGTCATCTCGACTGCTAGTGATACGAGGCCGTTGGGATCCAACACGGCGTTCCGTATTACCCTCCTGAACCCACCGATTCCATATTCTGCTAACAGTCATTGGATCTCGACCAACGGGAGCAGCAATGTCGCGATACGATAAACCGCAATCGCGATAGGCTACAATCCGACCTTTATGGAAGTCGGAAACGTGATGGTACCCATTTCTCCTGCTTACACGAGGCATCACAACAACGTTTCACCAGGCAACGCCGGTCAACTGCTGTTTGTGTATGAGAAATCGGTTGAAAATTTTCCTCGTGTCAACACATTGTAGATCTCAATCTTCTTCTCCACGCATAAACAGAACAGTGTATTAATGTCTGAAAGCTGTCAGGGATGTTGGCATTGGGTCCTGTTCTTAGCCTGTTAAAGTTCTCCAGCAGTTGGCTTGGTCTCACTATATCGAATTCGGAGTAACTTACGCTGATAACGCACAACAAATCTCTTGGATTCAGCAGCTAGGGTGTTTCCGGTGGTAGCAGCACGTCAGAGTGCCGTCTGTCCGGAGGGACAGCCATCCAAACGCGGCCCCGTGGGAAATCTTGGGGTTGGCGGTGGCCGCCGCCGACTCTCCGTTAAAGAGCAATCCGCCGCGCCGTAATTAATGAGGAAATTTGCGCGGTAATTGGCAGGCGAGCCGAGTGGCGCCGGACCGTCAATGCGCTGCGCTGCTGGCGCGTGACCGTCAGAGCCTGCAAACGAACACCGAACAATTCAAGCAGTCTGCACGTGATACAAGAGCGCAGGAGTCCGCGAACGTCGATTATCTCGGAAAAATTCCTCAGGATGTGTGGTTAGCTCTTTATACGCTTTATCGGTATTCATGCAACAGCATGCTCACACAGTATGTTCCAAAACGCCGCGCATAAAATCAGGATTGTCCGGCTCTCGCACCTCGGGCTCTGGTGGCAATAAAGAACTGCTTCTATCTGTCGTCCCTCCAAGCTCTGTTCATACAATGACTCATTTAATTCACTTTCAGGCATGATATCGCTTCCTTGGTGGATTGCATATCATTTGTTTATTTAGCTCTGAATTTTGTTTCAATCTCCTGATATCAGTTGTCTTGTGACAGCCAGAGCGAGAGCACCAGCAGCAGCGAGTACTGTTTGTATAAAGCGTTTATTTTGCATTTTGTTTACGACCTTCCACTAAGGAAGGGATTCTATTAGTGTTTATCTGCTCTGCATAGTAACTAACAGTTCTTGATAAAACTTTACGTAGTTTTCGTGTTAGATTTCTTAGTGTTTTCTTGATCGTTTAGAACAGAAAGCGCCCTAAAACCGTCTTTTGTTTGTTTCGCGGCCGTTAGCCACTAGTCACTTGAATCAGCAGTTGTCTTGTGATAGCCAGAGCGAGAGCACCAGCAGCAGCGAGTACTGTTTGTATAAAGCGTTTATTTTGCATTTTGTTTACGACCTTCCACTAAGGAAGGGATTCTATTTGTGTTTATCTGCTCTGCATAGAAACTAACAGTTCTTGATCGTTAGGAGAGAAATTTATTTTGTACTTATTTGCTGCGCTTAGCTTTTAAATAGTTTTTATGGGAAAACCTAGCGTAGTTTTCGCGTCTCGTATTTCAGTGAGTGTTTCTTGATTATCAGAGTAGCTCATCAGAAGATTATCTTGGGAATTTGTCACCGTATAGAGTAGGGTAAACATAGTCATGTGTAGGGACTGTGGTTGTTGTGAGCGGACGCAAGGAGAATTGGCCACTCTTCGGGGGCAGGTGGAGGCTTTGTCTGTTAGGCTCATCGAGCTCGAGGCGCAGGCGTCGGCTCGTAGTGGCGTTGGGGCAACTGTGGTGAGACCTATGCCTACTTCGGTGGCCTTGGAATCACATGGAACCCCTGATGTCGCTGCGTCTTCCGGCAGTGAGCATCTTACCGGTCAGCCATCACTCCAGGGTGAATGGCGGACAGTGGTGGGCTCGCGCGTGCCTGGCCGAAAGGCGAAGGTGGGATCTGCCCGCGTGGCAGCTGCCTTACCCCTTTCCAACAGGTACGGGGTGCTTCCTAGTGGTGATGACATCGTTTCCGAGCCACCACAGGATGCCTCGCCTGTTGGGCCAGTGGCCGATTCTCCGGCAAGGTCCCGACAGTCACAGAGGGCGGGCCTATTAGTTATAGGGAGCTCCAACGTTAGGCGGGTTATGGAGCCCCTCAGGAAAATAGCGGGTAGGTCGGGGAAGAATGCCAGTGTGCACTCGGTGTGCTTGCCGGGGGGTCTCGTCCGTAATGTGGAGGAGGCCCTTCCGGCAGCTATTGAACGCACTGGGTGTGACCGGCTGCAGATAGTAGCACATGTCGGAACGAATGACGCCTGCCGCTTGGGTTCTGAGGCCATCCTTGGTTCCTTCCGGCGGCTGGCTGATTTGGTGAAGACAACCAGCATCGCACGCGGAGTGCAAGCTGAGCTTAATATCTGCAGCATAGTGCCCAGAGTCGATCGCGGTCCTCTGGTTTGGAGCCGTGTGGAGGGTCTAAACCAGAGGCTCAGACGACTCTGCGACTATAATGGTTGCAAATTCATCGACCTCCGTTATTGGGTGGAGAACTGCAGGGCCCCCCTAGACAGGTCAGGCGTGCACTACACACCGGAAGCAGCTACTAGGGTAGCAGAGTACGTGTGGCGTGCACACGGGGGTTTTTTAGGTTAGAGGGACCCCCCCTTGGGCGAAACGATAAAATACCTGACGGCTTACCAGAGAGAACATCAGCATCGTTGATAAAGAACGTCTGTCCTCAGAGACCAAAAACAGGAAAAGTTAACGTAATATTGGTAAACTGCAGGAGAATCCAGGGCAAGGTTCCTGAATTAGTATCTCTTATTGAAGGAAATAGTGCGCATATAGTATTAGGAACGGAAAGTCGGTTAAAACCGGAAGTGAACAGTAACGAAATCCTAGACACAGAATGGAATATGTACCGCAAGGATAGGATAAACGCCAATGGTGGAGGAGTATTTATAGCAGTAAAGAATTCAATAATATCCAGTGAAGTTATTAGCGAATGCGAATGTGAAATAATCTGGGTTAAGTATCAAAGGTGGGTCAGATATGATAGTCGGATGCATCTATAGACCACCTGCATCAGCAACCGTAGTAGTTGAGCGCCTCAGAGAGAACCTGCAGAACGTCGTGAAGAAGTTTCGTGATCATACTATTGTAATAGGGGGAGACTTCAATCTACCAGGTATAGAATGGGATAGTCACACAATCAGAACTGGAGCCAGGGACAGAGACTCTTGTGACATTATCCTGACTGCCTTGTCCGAGAATTACTTCGAGCAGATAGTTAGAGAACCAACTCGTGAAGCTAACGTTTTAGACCTCATAGCAACAAATAGACCGGAACTTTTCGACTCCGTGAATGTAGAAGAGGGTATCAGTGATCATAAGTCAGTGGTTGCATCAATGACTACAAGTGTAATAAGAAATGCCAAGAAAGGAAGGAAAATATATTTGCTTAACAAGAGTGATAGGGCACAAATCGCAGAATATCTGAGTGACCACCATCAAACGTTCATTTCTGAGGAAGAGGATGTGGAACAAAAATGGAAAAAATTCAGAAACATCGTCCAGTACGCCTTAGATAAGTTCGTACCGACTAAGGTCCAAAGCGAGGGGAAAGATCCACCGTGGTATAACAATCATGTACGAAAGGTACTACGGAAACAAAGAAAGCTTCATCATAGGTTTAAGAGTAGTCGAATCATAGCTGATAAGGAAAAGCTGAACGAAGCGAAAAAGAGCGTAAAGAGAGCAATGAGAGAAGCATTCAACGAATTCGAACATAAAACATTGGCAAACAATCTAAACAAGAACCCTAAAAAGTTTTGGTCATATGTAAAATCGGTAAGCGGATCTAAATCCCCTATTCAGTCACTCGTTGACCACGATGGCACCGAAACAGAGGACGACCGAAGAAAGGCAGAAATACTGAATTCAGTGTTCCGAAACTGTTTCACTGCGGAAAATCGTAACACGGTCCCTGACTTCAGCCGTCGCACGGACGCCAAAATGGAAAATATTGAAATAAACGATATCGGAATTGAAAAACAACTGCTATCACTTAGTAGCGGAAAAGCATCCGGACCAGACGAGATACCCGTAAGATTCTACAGTGATTATGCTAAAGAACTTGCCCCCTTTCTATCAGCAATTTATCGTAGATCTCTGGAAGAACGTAAAGTACCTAGCGACTGGAAGAAAGCGCAGGTCGTTCCCATTTTCAAGAAGGGTCATAAATCAGATGCGAATAATTATAGGCCTATTTCGCTTACGTCAATCTGTTGTAGAATAATGGAACATGTTTTATGTTCTCGTATTATGACGTTCTTAGATAATACAAATCTCCTTCATCATAACCAACATGGATTCCGCAAACAGAGATCATGTGAAACTCAGCTCGCCCTATTTGTCCAAGAAATTCACAGTGCCGTAGACACTGGCGAGCAGATTGATGCCGTATTCCTGGACTTCAGGAAGGCATTTGATACGGTTCCGCACTTACGTTTAGTGAAAAAAATACGAGCTTACGGAATATCGGACCAGGTTTGTGATTGGATTCAGGATTTCCTAGAAGAAAGAACACAACATGTAATTCTTAACGGTTCAAAATCTGCAGATGTAGGGGTAATTTCGGGAGTACCGCAAGGAAGCGTGATAGGACCTTTATTGTTTACAATATACATAAATGACTTAGTTGACAACATCGGTAGCTCCGTGAGGCTATTTGCAGATGACACGGTTGTCTACAAGAAAGTAGCAACATCAGAAGACTCGTACGTACTCCAGGAAGACCTGCAGAGGATTAATGAATGGTGCGACAGCTGGCAGCTTTCCCTAAACGTAGATAAATTTAATATAATGCGCATACATATGGGCAGAAATCCATTCCAGTACGATTATGCCATAGGTGGTAAATCATTGGAAGCGGTAACGACCGTAAAATACTTAGGAGTTACTATCCGGAGCGATCTGAAGTGGAATGATCACATAAAACAAATAGTGGGAAAAGCAGGCGCCAGGTTGAGATTCATAGGAAGAATTCTAAGAAAATGTGACTCATCGACGAAAGAAGTAGCTTACAAAACGCTTGTTCGTCCGATTCTTGAGTATTGCTCATCAGTATGGGACCCTTACCAGGTTGGATTAATAGAAGAGATAGACATGATCCAGCGAAAAGCAGCGCGATTCGTCATGGGGACATTTAGTCAGCGCGAGAGCGTTAAGGAGATGCTGAACAAGCTCCAGTGGCGGACACTTCAAGAAAGGCGTTACGCAATACGGAGAGGTTTATTATCGAAATTACGAGAGAGCACATTCCGGGAAGAGATGGGCAACATATTACTACCGCCCACATATATCTCGCGTAATGATCACAACGAAAAGATCCGAGAAATTAGAGCAAATACGGAGACTTACAAGCAGTCGTTCTTCCCACGCACAATTCGTGAATGGAACAGGGAAGGGGGGATCAGATAGTGGTACAATAAGTACCCTCCGCCACACACCGTAAAGTGGCTCGCGGAGTATAGATGTAGATGTAGATCCTCTTCTGTTTCTGTGTCAGCTATGACTAACTTGTTTGATGGCTTCATTTTCTTGATTCTTATCTTTTCTTTCTTCGGGTCAATTAGTTCTGTCAGATGTGTCTGCATTTCCTTTGAGTCTCTCCTGTCCTTGAATTTGATGAATAGTGTGCTACCTCACTTGGCTTGGTGGTCTCAATCTTTCATTTTGTGGCCACCGTCTGAAAGAGTGGAATAGTGACTGCCACACTATTGAACGAACGGACCGTCTTGTTTTTGTTCTCTTACCTAAGATTGTGATTTTCTTTTTTTAATTGTTCTACATGCCAAGCAGTTTTGCTTGTGGTAATGCCCAGTAACTGAGTTGCATGGTTGCATGTTTAAAACAGCGCGAATATGTTTGGACGCCAAACATTTTGGGAAAAGGTAGACTGAGGCAGATGGAACTTCACTTTTCCGTCAGTCTTATAAATAAACAGGATCATATTCGCATTTTTTGTGCTCCGATACGAGCATTTTTCCGCTGATACACTGATGAGCCATAACGTTATGAGGACTTCATACCCAGAGTTGGAATGCGGCCTGTAGATGTTTCGGGCAAGTGACGCGGTAAAGAAAGAATATAAGACGCGCTGAGACAAATGGGACATAATTCTAGCAACGATACGGACCGCAGTATGGGGGAATTCTACTCAAGTAAGAGTCCTCAATAAAGTCCAGGCTGATATAGCCTGTGAGCTGGGAACGAACGTCTTGAAAATGGTGAGCTGGTCGGCTGCTGGCGTACTGCTGTCGTTAACATATATGAGAAGAGGTTGAAGGACGGCGAAATGGCAAGGAAACGACGACGTGTTGGAGAGACATACCGTATCACAGAACTTGGAGGTCAATGACATGTCCTTTCTGCAAAATATGTCAGACAGCCATCTGTGGGATTTCTGCCGACAAAGTACAGTGGTGGTGCAGGTACTAATGTTTTTGGGCACACTGTACAGCGTACAATGTTGAACGCGGAGTTACACCCAGATGATCCCTAGGTCTTCCCATATTGACCCAGCAACATCATCAGTTACGTTTGTAGTGAGCACAGGATCATTGAGACTGGACAGTAGTCAATGGAAATAAGTCATCTTGTCCCGCGACCCCGTACTCGGGAAGCGAGAACGCTGCGCGAGATCACAAGCGGCAGCCGAATCTCAGGGGAGAGACACTTATACAGGGTGAATCACTAACCGTTGACACCAAGAATAGCTCTGAAAGCATGACAGGACCTGAAACGTTTGTGGGATTAAAGTTGCAGGGGCCAACGGGGGCCACAGTATGACGTTGGTTTTTTGTTGCTAGGTGGGGTCGCTTCAGAGATTTGAAGGTCAGCTTTGTTTTCTTAAATGGGATCGTAGTTTGGCACTTACTTTCTGATAGGGGCTATCGAGACGAATCCAATGATGTGTAACAGTAAGGTCTTTGAACGTCAACGAAGGTCAAAAACGTGGCATGAACGTCCATTTACAGAAGGTGTTGAAAATGATGACCATTGGTATCAATGCAGTGCTGCAATCTTCTTATTATGGATTGAGTGGTATTCCTTATCACATTGGCACTTATCAAAGCACATGCTCTGACAATTCTCTCTTGCATATCTTCAGGTGTAGTTGGAACGTCTTTATAAACAATGCCTTTCACGAATCCCCACAAGAAAAAATCCAGAGCTTTCAAGTCTGCCGAACGAGCCAGCCACGATACATCTCCTCCGCGTCCAATTGTCTCTGCAACTCATTTCTAGCCATCAGCGAAAAATGTGCCGGACATCCATTGTGTTGATACCACATTCTGTTCGTTATTCTTAAAGATATTTCTTCCAATAACAGACCTAACTTTTCTCGCAGGAATGTGGTGTACTACCTAGCATTAAGATTTCCTTTGATGAAGTAGGGCGCCAATAATTCTGTCCTCCAGAATACCACACCATACACTCACCGAGCACGGTTTTTCGTGTGCAACTTGCAGCAACCAACATGGATTTTCAGTTGCCCAATAAAGTATGTTATACAAATTAACATTTCAATGGTTCGTGAATGTAGCCCCGTCAGTAAGTAAAATAAAATTAATAAATGTGTCGTACCTCTTAATCTAAAGTTGAGCCCATCGGCAGATATCAGTGCTACGCAAACAATCCGTACCAGTTAATTTTTGCTGGAGACTGATATGCTAATGATGATATTCATGGCGATGCAGAACAGGAGCAACACTACTCTGGCTCATGCCATATTCCCTTGCGATTTGACACGAACTAACACAAAGATCTAGAACCACAGCGCAAGAGTACCAATTTCCGTTTCGTTGTTAGTAAGTTTCCTTTACCAAATGTGTTTGCGATGCGCTGAAGATCCAGTTATTCTCAATTTATCATACACATATATAAATGTACGACTTGTAGGGCGAGTACGTTGAGGATATCTTTCAGCGTATAAGTCTCTAGCTCCCACTAAATTTCGTTGGCATTCTCCGTAAATAACAAGCATATCGACTTGTTCTTCGAAGGAATACGTCATTCAAATTCGCTTGATTCTACGATACTAGTCTTACAGTTCTTAATCGTGTTGTATTGCGAAACCGTCGAATGGTGTTTACATGTCAATGGCACGTTAGATGGATACGCCATATACGGCGAGTATTTACTACGAGTATTTGCACGATATATGGTAGAGCATGTGCTTCAATACAATGCGATCAGACACTCTGTTACCTGAAGTCAGTCTTCCAGCACGAGGCGTCAAGTATCAGCAGAAAATTGTAGCACCATCGTCTCTTATTACTGAGGCCGTTCTTTCCGTTCTTTTCAGATGGTTCAAATGGCCCTGAGCACTATGGGACTTAGCATCTGAGGTCATCAGTCCTCTAGAACTTAGAACTACTTAAACCTAACTAACATAAGGCCATCACACACATCCATGCCCGAGGCAGGATTCGAACCTGCGACCGTAGCGGTAGCGCGGTTCCAAACTGTAGCGCCTAGGACCGCTCGGCCACTCCGGCCGGCGTTCTTTTCCCGAAGAGTGTAACTGTGTATGTGCGCCATCTTATAAGGCATTACGATACGCCTGCGCAAATATATCATTTAATTTGAGACGTGATTTATAGGGCATGAGATACCATATTTACATTAACATTGATAAAATTATCGATTTATTCGGGAGTTCACAAAAATAGTGTTGTGCATAAATCTTAAAAATGTAAACCGGTGCAAGAAATTCTTCCGAGCTATCATTATCGCCTTGTCATGAACTGAGTAAAAATCTAAGAAGCAAACGAGAAAAAAGGAATCCATAACACAACAGAATAAAAAACAAGAAAACGATATGAATACAAGTTCTCGTCAGTTTATCATCCAAACTGACGATTTTTGATGTTATTCCTCCAGATGCAAGACACATTTGGGACACGGAATTCCACCAGCCACTGAAGATATAAATCATAAGAGACGATAATGAGAACACCACAACCCCAGATGTGTTAAAAAGGAAAGTCTCAAGAGCCTGAAAAAAATTTTGCCCTAATCTGAAATAAATACCACGCTTCCTACTGCAATGGATGTGTTAGCGTCAGTGACAGTCCAACATTAACAACGTCACCTAGGTGTATGTGTATCTACGACTGCCGTCTAGGTAAGGGAACGAAAGTGGTCACGTAGTGAGTGTTGATGCTACTGTGATGTTGATTAACTCCCGCTGATGACATAGTTATAAGTCAGAGTCTCCCAGCGCACAACACGCCGTGCTGGCTGGCAACTGTGACATTTTCTCGATTAGTTGTTATTCAGACGAGAGGAACAAAACTGAGATCTTAGTGTTTTAATACACTTCTGGCCATTAAAATTACAACACCAGGAGTGACAGCAAATAGCTTAACGATAATTATTGGGCGTATATTGCTTATTTGTCTGCCACCGTAAACGAAGTAATAGTTCCCGTTTAGTCCTCGTGCAGCTCGGACATTTTGTTTGAAATTTACGGTAAGTGCCTATGGGACCAAAGAGCTGAGGTCATCGGTCCATAGGCTTACACATTACTTGATCTAACTTGAAATTACGCTAAGGACAACACACACACACACACATACACACACACCCGATGGAGGACTCGAACCTCCGACGAGGGGAGCCGCACGTGCCGTGGCAAGGCACCCTACACCGCACGGATCGGACATTTTATACCTATCGCAGGACGTCACACCTATCAACACACAGGCAGCGTTGGAACCACAACATGCAAAGGCCATGCTGACGCCGTGCTCGCTGAAGCAAGTCGCCACATCAAAACAAGCAGGACCACAACAGGAACGAACTCTCGATAAGCATAACAAGCAAAGCAGCGCTTGTAAACGAACTGAAAAGTCTCTCTCCCAAACCCAAAACAAATGAGAGGAGAAGCTTAGTGACAACAACAAAATAAGGAAACGAAAGGGAAAGCGGATGCAGACTGGCTGTAGAGGAACACACGTCTGCGACGCAGACAAAGGAAGAGACTCAAGAACAGATGGATTCATATATCCGTCAACAACCTCAGTCACCTCTGTCCTCCGAGATTTTCATCACTAGCGCACGGCATAAGAACAGAATCCATCCAAATTTGAAAGCAGTACGGAAGAATAACAAAACTTAAGACTAGAAAGCCGTCAGTATTACTACTAACGGAAAAGAATCCCAGTCTGAAACTCAAACGAAGAAGGCGTGAGACTAAGCTCGTTTAGTCAGTATTACTGAGATTCTCTGTGGCTATGAGTCGAGCTTATACTCTTTCTGAATATTAACAGAATTAAATGTGAATTCAAAAATGGTTCAAATGGCTCTAAGCACTATGGGACTTAATATCTGAGGTCATCAGTCCCGTAGACTTAGAACTACTTAAACCTAACTAACCTAAGGACATCACACACATCCTTGCCATAGGCAGGATTCGAACCTTCGACCGTAGCAACAGCGCGGTTCCGGACTGAAACACCTAGAACCGCTCGGCCACAGCGGCCGGCAAAATGTGAATTAAACGTTGCAATTCAATAACAGTTTATCTCAAGAGCAGATATAGTTATGTTACAGAAAAGCTAGTATTTTCAGTTTATTGATACCTGGTTATAAAACAGTACCGAACGTAGCACCAGAAGAAAACACAGCCACATCTGTTTTATTTAGAGATGGCACTCCAGTAAACAATTTCGATATTGTAGATTCCAGTCGAGAAATATATCGTACGGTTTGCAATGTCAGCTCAATTACCAACATGTACAGGCAAGCAATAGTAAGAACCTACACAGATACACTTATAATAAAGAGGACTTTCCTTATCTCTTAAGAAGAAACCCCCAAAACCTTTTAATAGCCAGTGGCTTTAACAGTGCATAAAAAAAAGACCAGTCACCAAATTTCAACTACTGAAAGGAGCTCCATAATGGAATTAATAGCATGAAACGAGAACACACTTGGGAATTGAAGTATCGAATCATAGTGATATATAAGTTTTTCATCCCATCTTTGTACAGCGAGGTAGGTAGAACATATTGATGTATTATAAGCGGAAGACTCCTTGCATCTGATCTGACCTTTGTATCCTTAGAGTTATTGCAACTTAGATAAACAGCCCACCAAAGCATATAGATACCAATGGACCCCCAACATTCTGATTCTGGAAGGCAACGAATTAGTGTGTTTTGTCAGCAACTCGTCCACTGATGAACGTGCAATAAATGAATATTCTTTATTCTTCTTGGACTCTTGACGCATACAATCGTCCATCATGACTGCCCCACACTCACTCTCTGCTGTCGCTTCAGTTGAATCCGCAACAAGGGCCGCCGCGCTAACAACCAGTACCGCTCCAGACGCCGTCGCGCTGACTGTGTGGATACTCGTCTGGCTGCTCACAAGTTTATTTCCTCACTCGAGTAACGTGGCGTCTCAATACGACCCTGCACGGCAGAACGAGCAATGTTGTCAGTCCTCCTGAACTCACCGATTCGATATGCGAATGACAATCATGAAATTATGTGAATGCTTACTGTCTTTTCTTTCGGACATGCCCGCACGATTGCAACAAACAATGTGTCCCGGTGGCGCACTCGTTAATGCAACTGCTAATAAGCATGAGTTCGAATCCCGGTCCGGCATATATTTTCACTCGTCACCGCTGATTCCGTGCCATGTATCGAAGCAGCTGATATCGATCACCCCTTCCCTTCCCTTCCCTTCCCTTCCCTTCCCTTCCCTTTCCTTTCCTTTCTCCCCCTCCACCATCAGTTTATATGAAAGCATGGATTTCCAATGAACGTGAGCAGCAACACTGGGAAACGGTAAACCAGTCTCGATAGACTACGATCCTGCCGCTGTCGAACACTTATATGTTCTTGTAAGTGTTTCACCATGTTACACCTGCCATAACACGATGTTCTCACACGCAAAAAATCATTCAAATACGATCTCTGAATTAGAAACCTGCTGCCTCAGCTTCCCTTATACAGGGTGATTAAGCTGCCGATACAGATGTCGTTTTATGCAGTCCGCAATGTTATATCTGGCTTTCAAAAATCAGTCGTGAGATTTTCATATTCTCTTGTGCTACGCTCGAACTATTAGTCCTATAGAAAAAATGAACAGAATCTTTTCTGTAGAAGGTTTAATGTAGTTAGAGAAAATTTACAAAAACGTCAGTTTTACAATTTTTAAGTGCTCGACTATGCCGGTCACGTTATAAGGCCAGTCACTGAAGAGCGAAAGAGTTCGAATGAGGAAAATAATTAGTGCGACCGCAAATTTTTTTTACAATGGTGGAAGGGAGGCTCATGAACAACATACTAGAAATCCTGACCGGTGGGGGCTGAGTGAGTAACTGAGGGTACGTTCGAAAGTCACTTTTGTAGGTTTTTCTTAAATACACTGCCTCTAGCGGAAACATATACCGGTACAAAATTTAACTATGTTAAATTCCATACAAACACGTCCTGTTCATTTTTTCTGTAGGACTATTAGTTTTCGAGTAGCGGGAGAGAGAATATGAAAATCTCGCACATGGTTTTTGAAGACCAGATATAACGTTGCGGGTTAAGTAAAATGACATTGGTAGGGTACCTGAATTACCCTGTACTAAGATGGCGTTACTATCTACTTGGTCCGGTTCTTGTGAAATACTAATCATTTGGAAATCCAGGCATGTAGCATACTAAATTTAATATGACGTTTGTTACAAGGTGTCTTCTTGGCGTAACTGGCAACAATTAATATGAAAAATTCAGTACAGCATTCTACAATACGCACAAACCTGGCATTGAATGCAGGTGCCAATGACCATGTTGGCACCTCCTGGTGGTAGCTAACAGGCAGCAGCGCCTAATGCACGGGAATTCCAAAGAAAGAAGGAAGGTTAGAGTCTAACTTCCCGTCGACTGCGCCGCCATTGGAGACGAAGAACTAACTCGGATTACAAAAGGATTGAACAGGAAATCGGCCGTGACCTTTTCAAAGGAAGTATCCCGGCATTTACCTGGAGCGGTTTAGGGAAATCACAGGAAACCTAAATCTGGGTGGCCGGACGGGTATTTGAAGCGTCTTCCTCTCAAAAGCGAGTCCAGTGTGTTGGTCACTGCACCACTTCAATCCAGCCAATTTTCGGACTCTTCGTGTCTAAGGCTAAGTGCGCTTGGAGGTTGATACAACTGCAGCAATTGCCCGTTATCACAAAACTAGAAGCATCCCTTAACGATTCACACTAACCATTCCAAGTGCTGTTATCTAGGCCGTTGAGCCACATCGCTTTCCTCACCCAATTTATTCTTTTTCTAGAACGCAATGATCACACAGCAGCTCGGAACATATTAAGAAAGCTTGCAGACATATACAGACTAATGAAGAACATACTGTATATGCTTTCACGGCTGGGTCGGATTCTACAAGATAGCTCCGTGTTCGGATTGAATGTGTCATTTTTTTTATAGTCCAACAGCATGCAAATCAGTAATCACATTCCGTTTGCAAAAACTTCCGTCCTCGCGACTTTCACAATTTGCCATCGAACACACTACATTTCAATGACCAAAACGCATGGACAACTCAGTTGTGAAACAAGGGAACATGTCTCATGTATTTCGTGTGTAAACAGTGACGCAGAGAAAGAACCCCGATTTCTCTGTCCTGTCTGATACTAGAGAAGTTCTTTATTGGCTGTCGGTGAGGGTCCTAGCGCGTGTAAAGAAATCAGACGTTACCCAAAGTAAAGAGAAGTGTGGTCAGGGGAAGTGTTCGTAGCATAGAGAGTACTTCGAAATCTAGAATCACATTGGTGTCCGCACTGCTGTGCTGGCGATTACTACCGTGTTTGATAAACTAAGAATAATACTTTCATTATGATCTTTAGTGTAGTTTCGTGAAGATAATCCATGTCTGTCATAAAGATCTAGCAACAACTTTTTCTATTGATATGTACATCTATAGCAGATTTAAGGTTTTAATATAAGAGCAGCTGTAATCTAATACCTGACGAACACACAACCGTACAGAGAAACTCTAATTTACTAATTATCACATCAGTGCCATTCATTTCCATTGCACAGGTAATGCATCTAGAATATCTAAACGGACATTCCACAGTTAAGAGTTTTACTTGTCTGACAGAGCTGTTCCGTCGATGTTGCGCGGTAAGATCAGAAATGAATAGGAACTCTCCAGTCGTGCAACAGGCCTCTATGAGAGCAGGTAGCGTGACAGACGTACGTGAATCACGCGATCGCGTTTTGCGTGAAAGCGCAAGAGACTTAAAATAATTTTACACTGTGCCGTGTGGCAATTCTATCCCTGGAAAAGCCAACTGCGGGACGGAAAGAAATTTGAGAGGGATTTGGCTGGCGGTACTCGGAGGTTCATAATACACTCCTGGAAATGGAAAAAAGAACACATTGACACCGGTGCGTCAGACCCACCATACTTGCTCCGGACACTGCGAGAGGGCTGTACAAGCAATGATCACACGCACGGCACAGCGGACACACCACGAACCGCGGTGTTGGCCGTCGAATGGCGCTAGCTGCGCAGCATTTGTGCACCGCCGCCGTCAGTGTCAGCCAGTTTGCCGTGGCATACGGAGCTCCATCGCAGTCTTTAACACTGGTAGCATGCCGCGACAGCGTGGACGTGAACCGTATATGCAGCTGACGGACTTTGAGCGAGGGCGTATAGTGGGCATGCGGGAGGCCGGGTGGACGTACCGCCGAATTGCTCAACACGTGGGGCGTGAGGTCTCCACAGTACATCGATGTTGTCGCCAGTGGTCGGCGGAAGGTGCACGTGCCCGTCGACCTGGGACCGGACCGCAGCGACGCACGGATGCACGCCAAGACCGTAGGATCCTACGCAGTGCCGTAGGGGACCGCACCGCCACTTCCCAGCAAATTAGGGACACTGTTGCTCCTGGGGTATCGGCGAGGACCATTCTCAACCGTCTCCATGAAGCTGGGCTACGGTCCCGCACACCGTTAGGCCGTCTTCCGCTCACGCCCCAACATCGTGCAGCCCGCCTCCAGTGGTGTCGCGACAGGCGTGAATGGAGGGACGAATGGAGACGTGTCGTCTTCAGCGATGAGAGTCGCTTCTGCCTTGGTGCCAATGATGGTCGTATGCGTGTTTGGCGCCGTGCAGGTGAGCGCCACAATCAGGACTGCATACGACCGAGGCACACAGGGCCAACACCCGGCATCATGGTGTGGGGAGCGATCTCCTACACTGGCCGTACACCACTGGTGATCGTCGAGGGGACACTGAATAGTGCACGGTACATCCAAACCGTCATCGAACCCATCGTTCTACCATTCCTAGACCGGCAAGGGAACTTGCTGTTCCAACAGGACAATGCACGTCCGCATGTATCCCGTGCCACCCAACGTGCTCTAGAAGGTGTAAGTCAACTACCCTGGCCAGCAAGATCTCCGGATCTGTCCCCCATTGAGCATGTTTGGGACTGGATGAAGCGTCGTCTCACGCGGTCTGCACGTCCAGCACGAACGCTGGTCCAACTGAGGCGCCAGGTGGAAATGGCATGGCAAGCCGTTCCACAGGACTACATCCAGCATCTCTACGATCGTCTCCATGGGAGAATAGCAGCCTGCATTGCTGCGAAAGGTGGATATACACTGTACTAGTGCCGACATTGTGCATGCTCTGTTGCCTGTGTCTATGTGCCTGTGGTTCTGTCAGTGTGATCATGTGATGTATCTGACCCCAGGAATGTGTCAATAAAGTTTCCCCTTCCTGGGACAATGAATTCACGGTGTTCTTGTTTTCAATTTTCAGGAGTGTATATGAAAAAACCATTGTCCCGGCTATCAATCATATACGCTTGTCGTTTACATGCATTCCACATTTCAAAGATACAAAAAATATGCAGTTTTCAATTTATTCCAAGTCCTATTTCAAGCGTAAATAAGGTATATATTAAGTCTTCAAACATTTATTCTTCTACTAAACTCTCGAGGGCATTCCATTATATACAAAATGGTATTGATAGATTTTTTGAAAAAGTTATTTTCCCATTGCATTTCATAATTACACAAGAGCAATGTTAACTATCTTGAAATTTTTGTTGTCCATAAATTTTACATACATTACTACTTAAACTTCATGTGATACACTTGCATTTCACGGTTCACATTCATAGAATTTATTGCATTTTTAAATAAGAACAGAAGGAATCGCGCAATTTATTTACATGTTGGCGTCTTATATATCTTTTGTTCTCATGTCTGTTCACAGCTGAACATACAGCCACCAGAAATATTGTTGTGTTCTGATATTTATCTTAACTAATGTTTTCTCTCATTCGTTAATAAATTTGAAGATCGTACCGGTAAACTGCCTACAGGTACTTCCATCGTATGGAAAACTGTTTTTATCTGTATATATGTTTTCGATGTATCTTAGTATCAATTTGGTTTATTAGTTAACAGACTTTCTACGAACTCCGTTGTGGTAAAACGAGGAATATTATACAATATTTGACTGACGACTGTGTAACATCCGCTCTACGTTCCAGTCAGAGCCCACACCAACGTCACTGAGAACAATATTGCACAGTAAGCATGAAATCCATCAAAACAATCAGTATATCCTTTGTTCTTTGGCCAACGGCACATCGCTTGGGCTGCCTGTCTATTAATTACGTGGTTGTGGTCTATACCATCATGAGTCTTACACCAGTTTACATGTAGGACCTACTTCTAGCTTTGTCCTCCAGTTGTGCGTAAGGCCTGAAACCCTCTGCTGCTGTATCAGGCATGAACCACAATCTTTGTTCAGTATCGCTTATACTGTACTTAACACCCAAGTCGGACGTCATCCTCACACCGCACCGGAAGCTGATCAGTGGACATTTTCGTGAAACCGTCCCTCAGTGAAATCTAGTCAGTATTTCAAAAAAACAGCAAAAGACCTGGGCACAGTCAGCATCTTGACTATGAAAAACAAACTGCTGCAACTCGCAAGAAATCTCTCTCCAATCTACATGTAATCCAAAAATTTAGAAAAATACGTCCACACCAAATTATACAACAATTTGTCCAGTCTTTACTCCTGCCAGATCCTTATATTGTGCTGTAGTTCGACATGGCGCAAACAGTGAAAGCTCCAGACGACTCGAGATAGCGAGGAACGCTTGCGTAATCTTTTTGTTAATGATCGGTTGTTCGATTGTATCGATCCTTCCTATTCTCATGCTAGATGCGGCCAGATATGAGGCATGATTTTGATACGCTCGGCTTTCTTCGTCGGTGTTCTTACTCACTCTTGTCCTTAATACCTCTCCTCACGTATCAAGCACCCACCATCGTTCCGCAACTGCAATACCAGATCGGATACGTCCAGCATATTGGTTGTATCTTTGCACAACACTAAATCTTTCTACATCTCCGTCTCCATACCAACCACACGACTTGAGATCCTGCGTCTTATCCAAAACAATTCTGTATTGAAGAAGATAAAAGCTCGTGTCTCATAATTGGCATAGTTCACCTATGCTACGTAAACTGAAGAGGAGGGAGGGGGCGAAAGGAAAGGAAATATCGATATGAGCTGTATCGGGGCTTCGTGCGGAGTCAGCAATGACAATTGAAAATGTGCGCCCGACCAGGACTCGAACTCATGATATCCTGATTACTAGGCAGTTGCATTAACCACTGCTCCACCCAGACACGTGTTTATCGCAAAGGCGCGTACTATCTTGCTCCTACCTAGTGCACATATCCTTATACCCTTTCCATTTCCTCCATGCTCGCTAATTTTAGATTCCTGCTTGAGGTAGAACGTAAATGTGCATCTGAACTGAAGGTTTTGGATTCATTGCCTACCGAGGCTAATCAATTATGTGACTGCATGGTGTTCGTTCTTTCGAACATGTCCGAAAGAGCATTCATCTGCATCTTTCTATTTCTGTTTTCTTCTTTCCAACTCAAGTGCTAATCTTGCTCTATTATTCCTCGCTTTTGAGAGGAAGACGCTTCAAATACCCGTCCGGCCACCCAGATTTAGGTTTCCTGTGATTTCCCTAAACCGCTCCAGGTAAATGCCGGGATACTTCCTTTGAAAAGGTCACGGCCGATTTCCTGTCCAATCCTTTTGTAATCCGAGTTAGTTCTTCGTCTCCAATGGCGGCGCAGTCGACGGGAAGTTAGACTCTGACCTTCCATCTTTCTTTGGAATTCCCGTGCATTAGGCGCTGCTGCCTCTTAGCTACCACCAGGAGGTGCCAACATGGTCATTGGCACCTGCATTCAATGCCAGGTTTGTACATATTGTAGAATGCTGTACTGAATTTTTCATATTAATTGTTGCCAGTTACGCCAAGAAGACACCTTGTAACAAACTTCATATTAAATTTAGTATGCTACATGCCTGGATTCCCAAATGATTAGTATTTCACAAGAACCGGACCAAGTAGATAGTAACGCCATCTTAGTACAGGGTTATTTTACACATTGTCATTATTAATATTATTGTTATTATCAATATAATTACATACTACTTATGTAATATGCACATTGTAATGTTTAGTCACATTGGAAGTCTGATTCGATATAATAGATGAAAGAAATGCTTAAATAAATAAATACACACACTAATCTGCCGAAACGTTAGGAACACTGCCCACCGCGAAACTGAATGTCGTCCAGTGACGTTGAAGGCACGTGACGCGTAAAGAAAGCGTGTAAGCAGAGCACAGACGAATGCGGAATCATTCTGCGGATGATACGGGAAACCCACCGACATAAGCGACTTTGACAAAGGGCATCTTGTTATGACCCGGGACCTCTAAACGTGCATATCGGAACTGGCGAAGCTGTTCGGCGTGGTGCCATTATGAGTATCTGTCGAAATTGGTTGAAGGTCAGTGAGCTCATGAGCAGGCATTAAAGTGTTCGATGTACACGCCACGTGGCTTTCAAAGGCTTGCGCGCACTTTAAAGCACTATAAGCGGCGACCTGTGGCGGATCTGACGACAGAGTATAATGCTGGTACCGGCACACAGGTGGTTCGGAGCATACCGTTGTGTGTATGTTGTTGAAAAATGAGCTCCGCAGCAGAAAACTCCTTCCTGTTCCCATGCTGATCCAACGACATCGTCAATTTCGACTGCAGCGCGCATGCGATTATCGACGCGGCAACGCAGATCAATGCAAACGGGTCGCCGGATCGGATGAATCACCTTCCTCGTTGCTTCAGGGCGATGGTCTTGTCCCGATTCGATGCCATCCAGACGAACGTCTCCTCGGAACATACACACTGCTAGTAGGGGCAGTATTACGTTATGGACGACATTATTCTGCGCTTCCATGGAACCTGCGCTAGTAATCGAAGGCACCATGACGGTTGTGCACTATTGCTGACCAACTGCATCTCTTCATGATTAATGCACTTATCGACTTTGACATGGATCTTCCAGCAGAATGTCTGCGTCACAAGGACAGAATCGTGCTACAGTGGTTTGAGGAGCACCATAGGGAACTCACTTTGACGACGTCTCGGTCACGAGATTCGCCTTTTTTACGCGATGGAGTACTCCTGGGACGCCATCCGGCGTCATATCGGCGCCCACGAACCACCAACTTATAATTTACGGGAATTGCAAGGCCTGAGCGTAGACATCTGGTGTCACATACGTCCATAAAGACACCAATGACTTGTAGAATCTGAGAATCTGTGTCACGTAGTATCGCCTTAGAGGGGCAGCTGTTCCTCAATCGGCTCTCTGGCCGAATTTTTCAGCAGTATCGCGTGATCCATCCACGAGGCATCACGCTGAGACACATCGAGTTCTCCAGACCAGAACGAGCAGTTTAGAATTAACAGTTCTCTCTTTGTCTTCATGCTCACGGGGAACATCAAAAAATCGAGGTTTTAGCTGGTTGAACAATCATAATTCATAACGACAGCTTGATGGGTTGCGTTCTCACAGCTGAATATGTACTAGTAGATCTAGATCTCTGCAGATATCACGTGATGGTGACGCCTTCGCAGCGTTTTTGATGAAAGTGTGACAATAACGACAAATCAGAATATTTCTTACGATAGTAATCATTCCCATGAAACTAGCTGCATCAGTTACCGAAGCGTTGGCGTTCATTATAAATCACTGGTGTCAACGCAGTCTGAAAAACTTTATTCAGTCAGATACCTGCCAAGAATGCCTAGGCTCATAAATTGAGGAATAAGATTACCGTTTTTGGTAACGTGCTGTTACTATTCAAATTAAGAATTTTCACGTATTGAAAATTTCAGTTCACGATTTCTTGGGAGAATTGGTGTTCCCCGTTGACTTTTAAACACATTATACAACAGTGAACTTAAAGTAGTGTCTAGTATCTGACGTCATTATTATTTACATAATCATCCACGGCAGACATTTATTCTTGCCTACTGTGATGGAATATCGCATCGGTATTCTGATTTTTTTTTCATGAGGTGAAACTGGGTGCGAGCACAGATATCCGCACGAGGCCACATTCACTGATAGCTGTGAGCTTCCCGATGCTTGTGATACATCACATGAGCTTTTACCTGTCCAAAGCATTCGATTTCACTGTGCCAACGCTTCGGTAACTGATGCAGCTAGTTTCATGGGAATGATTACTATCGTAAGAAATATTCTGATTTGTCGTTATTGTCACACTTTCATCACAAACGCTGCGAAGGCGTCACCATCACGTGATATCTGTAGAGATCTAGATCTACTAGTATATATTCAGCTGTGAGAACGCAACCCATCAAGCTGTCGTTTTGAATTATGCCTGTTCAACCAGCCAAAACCTCGATTTTTTGTTGTTCCCCGTGAGTATGCACACAAAGAGAGAACTGTTAATTCTAAACTGCACGTTCTGGTCTGGAGAACTCGATGTGTCTCAGAGTGATGCCTCGTGTATACGTTTACAATTGAAATTTATGCCATGAATGTAACTTTCCGAATATATTAACTCAATTTTTCGGGCCTAATCGCTACACATTAATTGTAAGCCACTTGTATTTTCTGGATTTTATTTTTCTGCTATAGGTGTTTCTGTCACTGCTGTAGTTGCTCCTTGAGCATGTATCCTCGGCTTTTGCGATAAACGATTTTTCGATTAACCCAAGCGGACACGTCATCTCCAATTCCGTATATGTCCCACATAAGTCGCTGCGTTCAAAGAGTCAATGAATTCTTTTAAAATACGCAATGACTATTCGTAACGTTCTTATTCATTTTCTCCCTATATGTTTGCCGTAAAGTTGAAATCTAAATGGCTCAAATGGCTCTGAGCACTATGGGACTCAACTGCTGAGGTCATTAGTCCCCTAGAACTTTTGAAATCTAAGCTTCGCATGTGTTTGGAGCTTACGGGCGGTCAACGCGGAGGTTATCAGCGCTAAGTTTCGCGATACGAAACGCGGTGATATTAAAAGTGAAGAGCGAGCAGACACGATCATAGCACTAAAGCTAGTGTATTTGCATCCCAGTAAGATTAAAGTACAGTATAGACTTCATAAAAACGTCCTGATACATATTTACTGAAAGTTACACCTGAACGGAGCCGCCCATTTCGTTTCATTATTTTCATCTTAAATTAAGGTAGTTCCTTCTGGTGCTACACCTTGCTGCGTCATCTTCTTCATTCGTTATCTTTCTGAGCTCTTCTTTATGTTTATCTTATTCCTATTCTCTTTAAGAATAAAAATGTAAAAGCCGTTTGGCTAGGGCCTCCCGTCGGGAAGACCGTTCGCCGGGTGCAAGTCTTGACGCCACTTCGGCGACTTGGACGTCGATGGGGATGATATGATGATGATAAGGACAACACAACACCCACTCCCTGAGCGGAGAAAATCTCCGATCCAGCCGGGAATCGAACCCGGGCCCTTAGGATTGACATTCTGTCGCGCTAACCACTTTTTTTTCCAATTTTGTTCGTTGTTGATCGTTGGGTTTGGTCGTTGCGGACGTCGCAGGACATCCGTTAAAGTTCGTTTCTTGATCCTTCCACTCAGTTTTTTATTACAGAAGCCAACCAGCTCTCTGACCGAACACGCTGAACTACCGTGTCGGCGAGCACTCAGCTACCGGTGGCGGCCGTCTTTAAGAATAAGAAAAATATATTAAATGACATGAAACATAAGGAAAAACATCAAGTGCCGCATGTATTGAAATAAATGTTGTCCCAAAAAGCAGAGAATATCCCTCACCAAGCTCAACAGAACGCCACGCATTCTTTAGTAATAAGTGCACCACTACCAACATAAAGAAAGGATGATCTCCTTATTTTGTAGTCTCTAAGATAATCGGTGTGATTTAAAAGTTAATATTTTTTAAGAAGAACCTTGTTGCAGTTGATACAGAATACTAATCTGGCTTGATGGCATATGCACTACACTTGTCATACTGTCTCTGCTAGGACTACGTCGTACAATGAGTTAAGACTCTGGTTTTAATAAGTATGCTTTAATGTGACAGTACATCTTAACTTAAAGAAATGTATTTAGCTTCACGATGTCACATGCTGACATCATAACTTACACTTCGTAAAATCATTGGTCTGAGGAAAAACGCAGCACTGTACTGCTTCTTTACACGAAGTTCATGCAGAAAGTTTGTGTTTATTTTTAGTTTTATTTTAATTTTCGGTGACACCGCAATCTATGTGTTTTCTGATCATAGTGCGTCAACAACGGTGCGCCGATATCTTGGAAAGCAAACCCTGACGTATAGGGAAGATAAACGCTTTCACTTACTGTTTCCCCTCTTCTACGAAGCTACTATGAGACCCAGTAAACATACCAAACCTTGATACAATCAGTCCTCTCATGTTACGTAGTAACTGTAGATATATTTAGAACTATTGAGTCACAGGTAAATTAGCTCTCACACTACTACGATTATAAAGCTATCACTATTGGATTTATTTATATAGACGTTGTTTAACTGTTCGATATTGTGATATAAATGGCATCTCCTTAGTTTTACACTGATGTCAGAGCTGTCTCTTTTTTGCTTTGCATCAGTGTGAAAGTACATTTTAAAAGACCAGGACGGCAAATGGAAGAGCTGCAGGATTGGCCTTGAAAAATGGAAGTTGTCGAGGTTTCTTTCCTCGGAAAGTTGCAACATTTCCATGGAATGGAGCGCAAAAGAGATTTTCCGTTAAATTTCCTGTTAGCTCACTGAATAGTTCAGTTACATAAAGAAATATATGATTTAAAGGTACAAAAATATTTTGTCCAGAATTTAATTAATTTAATAAGACCCAGATACAGCCTTATTACATAGTTCAAAGCACGGACCTCGTCTGGTCGATGACAACTGGCTGTATTACCTGTTCACGACTTCATGCACAATACATACATCGAAGAAATTTCTACTTCTCGTGGCGCTATGATTTTCAGAATCTGAGACACAACAAAATAGTTTCATCCATAAATGCACACTTACGAACTTTTTTCTTCCTGGATCATACATCTTTAAGGATTCTAGGATTCATTTACGGACCTCATGCTTGCTACAGCCTTGCTTATGTCTCCTGTTGCGCGCTGTATGGTAGAACTCGGGCTTAAAAATTGAAAATCACGCTATGGTAATGCATCTGTCTTAAGTACTCGCTAACGCAGTAAACTGAGCAGCTGGGAACACTACTCTCAAACACAGACAGATTCTTGTAAATGAAAAGCATATTCATGCGTTTGCAGCGTCGCAAGGCGAAGGAAAACCGGAAATACTATTTCAGTCCTTCACGTATTAAGATCGTCAGCACTACGGTTCGCAACAGCGCTGGTAGGCATTGCTTCAGCACGTTATGGACATGTTTATTTACAAATCATTAACTAAATAGAAATAGTTGATGTGAGCTAAATCGAAACGATTATACTCTCGAAGTTACAGTCAGATTTAAATCAACTGCCCTCTGTGGTTTAATGTCCTAAGCTGCCTCCCTGCTGTAGCCAGCCCATGCAGCGCTTTGCTCTCCGTGGCCATGGAAAACTCAAAAAATGGCTCTGAGCACTATGAGACTCAACATCTTAGGTCATAAGTCCCCTAGAACTTAGAACTACTTAAACCTAACTAACCTAAGGACATCACACACACCCATGCCCGAGGCAGGATTCGAACCTGCGACCGTAGCAGGCCCGCGGTTCCGGACTGCAGCGCCAGAACCGCTAGACCACCGCGGCCGGCACGGAAAACTCACTTTAAAGTCACCATCTCCTACAAAAATCAAGGGAAAATATCAAGTAGCCACGTATAATATAGATCTTTTTGTTGGGTCTAAGAGCATAAAAAATCAGGGCCAGAGTTAGCTATTTTTTTTAAACTTGTCACATCATATCTCGGAAACTATTGTACTTGCTGAATTACTTTCTTTGGGCTGATTACCAAAACATCTCGCAAAATACCACGCATCAACGGATCTTTCCAAAATTGCGTAGCGCACTGCGTTAGCTGTGTGTTGTTTTCCGAAAAGTGCGTTTCTTTCTCAATTTGTCAATGTTTAACTCGTAGCAAGCATGAAGTTCAAATCTCTATTTCGTTCAAAAACCACGAAAAGCTTATGACCTCTAAGCATGTCAAAAATTTTGTTCTTAAACGTAATCAAGGTATCAGCTACATTTTTTCTTGAAACAGGAAAAATTTTCACTTACAGAAACGTTTACCGCTTTGTTCATCTTAAGTGTCAACCGAGCTGGAGCACGCAATGCCAAGCTACCATCGATATTTTGGCCGTCAAATGGCAACTACTTTAAGTCGGAATGCAGTATATTCTCGAGTACCAAGCTAGTGCGGAGTGTTCCGCGGTGATGTTTTGCTGACAGTGGAGTCCTGTGTATCTTCTGCCCATGGCTTATTTTCCTTCTTGTCACAAGTTTTCTCCTTTTGTTTATTCCCCACCCAAGGTAATGTAGCCCACTGTAGAATTCTTAGTTCTTTTAAGACATATTACATCGATCTGGAAATTGAGCAAAGAGTCCAACAGTGCTCCATCACTCCAACGTCTCTGGTTTTCTTTGGTGTAATACTAATACGTAACATCGCTTCATCTATAGTGAATGTTAAGAATTTAAAAAATACGTTCATCATGTCTTTCCTCAGGAACTCGATATTCAAAATGTGCCAGCGTAATTTAACATTTTTGATTGCAGTATGGGACGTATAAATAACAAAATCTTTGGTTAATCCAAGCAACTTTGGCAGACAAGCTGAGACAAACCAAAAGAAAACACACTACTGAGTTATGATACACTGTTGTTGTGGTCTTCAGTCCTTAGACTGGTTTGATGCAGCTCTCCATGCTACTCCATCCAGTGCAAGCTTCTTCATCTCCCAGTACTTACTGCAACCTACATCCTTCTGAATCTGTTTAGTGTATTCATCTCTTGGTCTCCCTCTACGATTTTTACCCTCCACGCTGCCCTCCAATACTAAATTGGTGATCCCTTGATGTCTCAGAACATGTCCTACCAACCGATCCCTTCTAGTCGAGTTGTGCCACAAACTTCTCTTCTCCCCAATCCTATTTAATACTTCTTCATTAGTTATGTGATCTACCCACCTAATCTTCAGCATTCTTCTGTAGCACCACATTTCGAAAGCTTCTGTTCTCTTCTTATCCAAACTAGTTATCATCCATATTTCACTTCCATACATGGCTACGCTCCATACAAATACTTTCAGAAACGACTTCCTGACACACTCGATGTTAACAAATTTCTCTTCTTCAGAAACGCTTTCCTTGCCATTGCCAGTCTACATTTTATATCCTCTCTACTTCAACCATCATCAGCTAATTTGCTCCCCAAATAGCAAAACTCCTTTACTACTTTAAGTGTCTCATTTCCTTATCTAATTCCCTCAGCAGCACCCAACTTAATTCGACTACATTCCATTATCCTCGTTTTGCTTTTGTTGATGTTCATCTTATACCCTCCTTTCATGACACTGTCCATTCCGTTCAACTGCTCTTCCAAGTCCTTTTCTGTCTCTGACAGAATTACAATGTCATCGGCGAACCTCAAGGTTTATATTTCTTCTCCATGGATTTTAATAGCTACTCCGAATTTTTCTTTTGTTTCCTTCACTACTTGCTCAATATACAGATTGAATAACATAGGGGATAGGGTACAACCCTGTCTCACTCCCTTCCCAACCACTGCTTCCCTCTCATTCCCCCTCGACTCTTATAACTGCCATCTGGTTTCTGTACAAATTGTAAATAGCCTTTCTTTCCCTGTATTTTACCCCTGCCACCTTCAGAATTTCAAAGAGTGTATTCCAGTCAACATTGACAAAAGCTTTCTCTAAGTCTACAAATGCTAGAAACGAAGGTTTACCTTTCCTTAATCTTTCTTCTAAGATAAATCGTAAGGTCAGTATGGCCTCTCGTGTTCCAATATTTGTACGGAATCCAAACTGATCTTCCCGAGGTCGGCTTCTACCAGTTTTTCCATTCGTCTGTAAAGAATTCGCGTTAGTATTTTGCATCAATGACTTATTAAACTGATTGTTCGGTAATTTTCACATCTGTCAACACCTGCTTTCTTTGGGATTGGAATTATTATACTCTTCTTGAAGTCTGAGGGTATTTCGCCTGCCTCATACATCTTGCTCACCAGATGGTAGAATTTTGTCAGGACTGGCTCTCCCAAGGCCGTCAGTAGTTCTAATGGAATGTTGTCTACTCCCGGGGCCTTGTTTCGACTCAGGTCTTTCAGTGCTCTGTCAAACTCTTCACGCAGTATCATATCTCCCATTTCATCTTCTTCTACCTCCTCTTCCATTTCCATAATATTGTCCTCAAGAACATCGCCCTTGTATAGACCCTCTATATACTGATTCCACCTTTCTGCTTTCCCTTCTTTGCTTAGAACTGGGTTTCCATCAAAGCTCTTGATATTATTGCAATTGGTTCTCCTTTCTCCAATGGTCTCTTTAATTTTCTTGTAGGCAGTATCTATCTTACCCCTAGTGAGATAAGCCTCTACATCCTTACATTTGTCCTCTAGCCATCCCTGCTTAGCCATTTTGCACTTCCTGTCGATCTCATTTTTGAGACGTTTGTATTCCTTTTTGCCTGCTTCATTTACTGCATTTTTATGTTTTCTCCTTTCATCAATTAAATTCAATTTTTCTTCTGTTACCCAAGGATTTATGCTGGCCCTCGTCTTTTTACCTACTAGATCCTCTGCTGACTTCACTACTTCATCTCTCAAAGCTACCCATTCTTCTTCTACTGTATTTCTTTCCTCCATTCCTTCAATTGTTCCCTTATGCTCTCCCTGAAACTCTGTACAACCTCTGGTTTAGTCAGTTTATCCAGGTCCCATCTCCTTATTTTTGCAGTTTCTTCAGTTTTAATCTACATACCTATCATTATTTATTATACACTTTAGAGCCGCAACAATTACAATGACAATGACAAGTAATTAGTCTCAATAGATGTTGTCTGCAGATTTAGAGGATGCGCGACGTAAGCCAATTTGAATAACAATTTTGACTCAATAAAGTTGTGTTAACTTTGACCTGCTTAGGAGTAGTTTTCGGTAGAGCGTCTTTTCTAGTGGTAAGTTTGTGACTGAATCCGTTAATGAGAAACTAAAAATCAGAGTCAAACAGCATATGATTGTACTTTCACATTTTAGTTAAATTACTTCACAATCAAAGAAAAAGTTTGTCCTAAGTGGTGATTTAAATTTGTTATGATGTTTAACATTTACAGTATTACCTACAATGATTAGTATTAATCGCACAGAGTAAAATAAATGAATAAATAATGTATCAACGCGTTACATAACCATCGCTTAGTTAGAATTTCGTTAGGCTCCTTAATTCCCTTTTTGAAGCATTTCTCGATTTTACTCTCGGTTCGCGGGTCTGCGTACCAATGCGCAGTTTAGTGAACGAAAATCAACCTATATGTCAATTGCCAAGTTTCCAGCTCTCTCTCTCTCTCTCTCTCTCTCTCTCTCTCTCTCTCTCTCGTTTCTGCCCGAGGCAGTGAGAAACTCCTGAACTCCTTATCGCACAAAATAGGGACAAAGTAGTATCATAACTGTTCGAAGAATTCGAGATAAGCCGAACCTAACCAGCGCCTACGGCGCGTCATTGCTGAGACTCTCCTTGTGAGGCAACATCTCCAACTCCCTGAGAACACTGTGCGCGCACCATACTAGTTTCCGGAGCTGTAAGATCAAGGGCCGCCGCTATCGCTCCACTCTGTCGGGAACCCACGTGTTCTGAGGATCGCGCATTCTGTCTCCTGCCGTGAAGGCATTCCTCCATCCGCTTTACTTGTTCACAGGAGGTTTACCTTTGCCAAGAGAGACAGAGCTGTCACAATTTCACTCAGCACTTTTCAAGGGAATACGATGACTGAATCTAAGAAAGTGAAATGGGATCATTTTCCTTTACATCTGTGCTCCAGCCAGATGTGCTGCTTCGCTCACGTAGCATACCGACATCTTCCTCCCGCTTTCATTTGGGCTAGAAGAATGTCTATCAATCCATCTACCGACAAGCTCCAACCATTTTACTTTTGCTGCCACGGCCATGAACTATATATGGCACTAAGTAATATAATTCTTGGTTCCTCCGAAATTTTAAAAGTAAGCCAAGCCTTTCCGTAATGCATAACATCAATTTCCCAGTGGTTCCAATTGGTGTTTGGCACTATATGTGTGACGTTCTAAGGCTGTTATCATTCAAATGTGATGTAAAACTAAGAAGCGAATTTCACCTACCAAACTATTTCCTAATCTGCGTGATGTAATAAAATTAAAAATTATTTGTTGTAATAACAAAGAACGGATTCAACGCTATTCCAAATGAAAATCAGCCAATAAAACTAGAGCAAAGGTTCCTCAGTAACTGATCACTTTCAGACTATCAACTAAATGACAGGGAACTGTAATGAAGACACGATAGGATAAGATATCGCAGTGCCTGTGTTAATCCGAATTATGATGCAAAGTTCCTTTGGACATGCACGCATGCATCGTAATTCTGAATAATATAGGCACTGCAATATCCTATTTGTCAGGTGACACCGGGCAAGCGACTTTCAAGTAAAATGTCTCGCCCGTACAGGCATATACATAATGGCTGTATGGTTAGAGATTGTAGACACGTGGTTGACGACGTGTGGAAATTTGGATCTGGCCATGAGTCATGCTCGGACAGGCTAAATGTTTGGCGACCGCTCGCGATAAGCAGGAAATCCGGGTTCGAATATCGGCCTAGCACAAATTTTCACTGTCGTCATTCCAGTGGTTGTCAATATTCGCAATGGCAAATACATTTCATGTATTGAAGGCAAGATGATATTATACAGGGTGGTCCCAGTGCATATTATACCGGTTTACGTTACCGCTGTTGGTGAATGACGCTTCGTCGCTAAATAGAACGCTTGCAAAAAATCTGTCATTGTCGCGTAATTTCTCTTGTGACCAGTGAAAGAACTGTACACGACGTTCAAAGTCGTCGCCATGCAATTCCTGGTTTGTAGAAATATGGTACGGGTGCAATTAATGTTGATGTAGAATTCTCAACACCGACGTTTTTGAGATTCCCGATTCTCGCGCAACTTGTCTGTTACTGATGTGCGGATTAGTCGGGACAGCAGCTAAAACACCTACTTGGGCATCATCATCTGTTGCAGGTCGTGGTTGACGTTTCATATGTGGCTGAACACTTCTTGTTTCCTTAAATAACGTAACTATCCGGTGAACGGTACGGACACTTCGATGATGTCGTCCAGGATACCGAGCAGCATACATAGCACACGCCCGTTGGGCATTTTGATCACAATAGCCATACATCAACACGATATCGCCCTTTTCCACAATTGATAAACGGTCCTTTTTAACACGGGTAATGTATCACGAAACAAATACCATCCGCACTGGCGGAATGTTACGTGATACCACGTACTTATACGTTTGTGACTATCACAAAACGAAAAACGTGGTCCAACTAAAACATTCATATTTCTTTACGTACTACACGATTATGTAATAAAAAAATGGGGGTTCCTATTTAAAAAAAACGCAGTTGATATCCGTTTGACCTATGGCTGCGACATCTAGCGGGCCAACCATAGCGCCATCTGGTTTACCCCTTCAAGCTAGACGAGTTTCGTTCTTTGTAGTTTCTTCGTTTGATGCTTATTTCGTGAGATATCAATGGACCACCATGTATCAATCCTTCATCAGGTACAAAAAAAACTATCGACTATTTTATACAGGATGATTCATCTGACCCTATCGATGTCGTTTTATGCAACTGACAATGTTATATCTGGCCTTCAAAAACCCACTAGCGACATTTTCATATTCTCTTGCTCGCTACGCCCAAACTGTTAGTCCCCAATGAAAACCGAACAGAACCTTTTCGTAGGAAATTTAATGTAGTTAGATTTTGTATTGGAATATTTTTTGCTGGAGGCCACAGTTTCCGAGCTATTCAAGAAAAATATACAAAAATGGCCTTCAAATGCATCTCCACCCCCATACTCATCCCTCAGCAGTCAGGATTTCCCGTTTTTTGTTCTTGGCTTTCCCTCCTAGCACTGTAAAAAGATTTCCGATTACTCGAACTATTTTCGGTGTTAGGCTTTTTTGGTCTCCATTGATTAGGCTATTACGCATAGTCGGATGTTTCGTTAACATTGTTGACTTAAAAGTGTCTGCAATTGTAATGAAAGAAATATGACTCTTGTAAACTTTACGCTAAAACTGGTTACGTTTACAGTTCGATCAACACTTAATCCCGACAAGCACAGTAGTTCAGTATATGACTAATACAACGATGTAATTGTTTATTTAATGCTGTTATAATACACAAAATTGTTAGGTAAAATTTACACAAGCGTCAATTTTACAATTTGTAAGTGCTCGAATAAGCCGGTGGCGTAATATTGCTAGTCAATGAAGACGAAAGAGGTCGAATGCGGAAAATAATTCGTGCAATCGCAATCTTTTGTACAGTGGTAGGAGGGGAAGCCATGATCACAGCATACTAGAAATCCTGACTGATGGGGGCTGAGTGTGGGAGTGGGGATGCCGTTGAAGGTCACATATGCACGTTTCTTCTAGTTTGATGCTTATTTCTAGTGATAACGTCTCCAAGTACAAAATTTAAGTATATTAAATTTACTAAAAGAAGGTACTAAGAGAAATTTGTGAACATCGAGTATAGATTTAAGTGTCAAGAAATCTTTTCTGGAAGTATTTGTATGGAGTGTAGCCATGTATCGAAGTGAAACGAGGAGCCGCACGGGATTAGCAGAGCGGTCTAGGCGCTGCAGTCATGGACTGTCCGGCTGGTCCCGGCGGAGGTTCGAGTCCTCCCTCGGGCATGGATGTGTGTGTTTGTCTTTAGGATAATTTAGGTTAAGTAATGTGTAAGATTAGGGACTGATGACCTTAGCAGTTAAGACCCATACGATTTCACACACATTTGAACACTTTTGAAACGTGGACGATAAATTGTTTAGAGAAAAAGAGAATAGAAGCTTTCGAAATGTGGTGCTACGGAAGAATGCTGAAGATTAGATGGGTAGATCAACTAACTAATGAGGAGGAGAGAAATTTGTGGCACAACTTGACTAGAAGAAGGGATCGGTTGGTAGGACATATTCTGAGGCATCAAGGGATCACCAATTTAGTATTGGAGGGCAGCGCGGAAGGTAAAAATCGTAGAGGGAGACCAAGAGATGAATACACTAAACAGATTCAGAAGGATGTAGGTTGCAGTAGGTACTGGGAGATGAAGAAGCTTGCACAGGATAGAGTAGCAAGGAGTCTCTGGACTGAACACCACAACAATAACAACAAGGAGGTACTGATTGTTAATTATGTAGGTCTGATAGTTTGCGCGTAGTGAGAGAGAGAATATGAAAATCTCGCACGTGGTTTTGGTGCGCCAGGTAAAAAATTGCGGGCTGCATAAAACGACATCGATAGGGGCTGCTGAATCACCCTGTAGAACCATATTTGAAACTATAAAATAACTTGGAATTGAAACGACTATATCAATATAATATACTGTATGTGCATACATTATGCCCTAGTATGTACAAAGTATGTCCTAAAATAACGTATATCCCAGTATAATAGGGGTAATGTTGGCTCTTGGAGCACTTTTCAGACTTTCGGCTCCAGCCAGCCATCTAATAGAACTTTAAATATTTTTCTTATTCCATTTTGAAATTATAGACCTCACTTTATGTGTGTTGCTATCTTTTTCGGAAATTACAGAAATTACTCCGAAAAGTAAAGCTTTTCCAAATTTGAAAAACTGTTCGAAGGTACAATATGGTCATGTATCAACGAATAAATATTATATTCAAATTTAAATGTGTATCAATCGTGAAAATCCTGTCAATATTGTATTTGAATGTCTATCTGTTACATTTTTACTTTAGTACGCACCAATAATCAGCAAGTCAAATCAAACCAAAAAGAAATATTATCAATAACCAGTATCAAGTTAAAATAGTTTTGAGATAGAAGCTACTGGCAACCAACACAAATTTCCATTTTAAGACAGGGAACATTGTTAACACGATAAAGAAATTTAGTTCATTTGCAAATATCAGATGTTCCGTGGTAGAAGGCGTCCTTCTGTTTCAAGGTACAAGATGGTGGACGACCGACGAATAGTATCCCCCACATAGCTTTATTATATTATCCAAAACTTGAAAATGTAGAAAAAAATGGTTCAAAAGGCTCTGAGCACTATGGGACTTAACAGCTGTGGTCATCAGTCCCCTAGAACTTAGAACTACTTAAACCTAACGAACCTAAGGACATCACACACATCCATGCCCGAGGCAGGATTCGAACCTGCGACCGTAGCAGTCGCGCGGTTCCGGACTGGGCGCCTAGAACCTCTAGACCACTGCGGCCGGCGAAAATGTAGAACTTGAAATATTTACAAACACTCCACAAAAGATAACAGCGTACCTCACAACAGCAAATGTCGTAAAATGATTATGGCGATCTTTACTGCACATTGCTTTGGGTGATTTTAAATCAGTCACTAGATCCAAACACCAACTCGTACACATCACGTGTTCCTAGGTATCTTATCCCCCAGACACAGTACTTCTCCATACATTGTCTACAACAACAACATAGCCTAATGTAGACCGCAGAAATCAGGCGAAAAATTTATCTATAGAAGAGGAGTCGATGAGGAGACCCAATCTTACCAAATTTATTTACAGCAACTTTAGAATATACCACTAGGATAATAGAATGGGACAGCGATGGCATCACAAAAAAGAAAATTAAATTATCTGTGATTTGCAGGCAACAAAATGCTCTTTGCAGATAGTCAAGATAAACCACAGAAGACTCAAGAACAACTCAACGATATGAGTAATCATGTTGGCCTTGATATTAATCTATCACAGATAAATATCATGACACTCGATCCCTAAGAACCACTGATGCAGTTAAATAACACTCAGCGCGAAAACACGCAGCAACATACATGCCTTGAACAAGGCTTTTCATTCAGGAATTGGAAATGGACACCGGTTTTAAGAATATACAGAAATGGGCTGCAGCTTGAGCTGTCTTACGAAGGGAGACTGACTGTTACAATTAAAACGACAAATGGCCATATGGTACACAAAATCTATTTTTAAACTCCATCTCTCACACATAAATCAAAAATCAGTGTCACACAAAGTGGTTTGCAACGCAGCATTTTATACATAGTACGAAGGGAAAGGTACAGAAACTGATCCGCGCGGGATTAGCCGAGCGGTCAGTCTGCGTTCGGCAGGGCAGCAGTGCGCACCGCGCTCGGCCGTCCACGCCGCTGCGCGCGCGGAGTGTTTTGTTTACTTCCTCGTCACAGCGCTTCTCAGTCGAACAAGCTGTAATGGCCAACTCTTACAGGAAGAACACTCTTAAGTTCACCTTCTCAAACGAATACGCACGACCCAAAGCACTGGCCGTCGAACGCTTCCTACGCGAAGACGTGAAGATCCCGCGTGACGAACTCATCGGCATACACCTATCGATCGTTAGCAGCGTCGTTTATGTTAAGATGACTTCCGACGCTGCCTGCAACGAGATCATTCAAAGGACGCGACATGGACTAAAATTTCGGCACTCCGACGGAAACGTAGGGCCTGTGGATGTCGACCATGCAGGACTTGGCCTTCGGACGATCCGTGTATTCGAACTGCCTTTCGAGGTGAATGAAGATGAAGTCATCGCGGCGCTAAGCCCGTTCGGAAAAGTCCAGAGCCACGTAGCCGAGACATGGGCACAGTTTACGACGTATCCGGTGCTTAATGGTGTGAGACAAGTCCGAATCGATCTCAAACGGCACGTTCCATCGTACATTTCTATCGGCGGCTGCCGTGCGGTGGTCATTTACGACGGACAACCTCGAACATGTTCCGGTTGTGGCAAAGAAGGCCACGTCCGTAATGAATGCCTGCAACGCCGCATCACACAACTAAGGCCCGACGATACGAACACCGACAGAACCACGACCACCCTTCCAGTCACCTATGCGGCGACACTGCACGTCCAGCCTTCACAAGGCGCCGTTCATGAGCGCCTCTCTGGTCCGATACAACCGGAGGCGTCCCAGCACCTTGACACCGGCGATGCCGCCCGTGAACATGTCCAACAGCCGGACACACCCCCGCAAGAAGATCACAAGGATACCAATGAGAGTGTCCTGGAGAATGAAGACCGCATCATAGCACCCGCGGCTTTTGTACCGGAACGACGTGAATCTCTTCCTTCCTCCGACACCGAAACTCATTGCCGAAAGCAGAAGTCGCCCAAACGACGAAAAAAACGCCGTAAGACATCAGACTCGACCATTGAGCCCCCTCCGCAGGACGAAGAGATGCCACATCACTCCGACGGAGAACACGATAACACTTTCTCCTCTGCCACGGAGACGCGTCATCCACAAGACGGTGAACCGTCCAACAGAGATCGTGCGCAAGCCCCGCGCCCAGAAGACATGGAACATAGCACGCCTGTTGTCACCGACGCCATTGAGCCGACTCGGCCAGAGCTGCCACCTCTCGCCGATGTCAAACCTATCGGACACCTTTCATGGGCGGATGACACGGATTTCCCACCTCCATCTGATGCGGAAATGAGATCTGTTTCTCCGTTAGACCAAAACTAAAATGGGGGAAGTTTCTACGGCGACTCCTGCGACTTCTATGGACTTCCAGCATCCACCACAACAATCTTCACTAGCTACGAACCTATCGGCACCACGGATCTCCCATCAGGCGTACCGAATAGCTACTATCAATACTAATAATATCGGCTCCCACGCTAAACTTCAACTGCTCCGTGACACCCTAAGAGCAGCCGACATCGACATCGCCCTATTACAAGAACTGAGGACAGCGACTTGGACTGGGTGTTATGGATATGAGACGTACGCCGCCCCTGCAGCTATGGAACACACAGGCGCAGCCATCCTCCTGCGAGAAGGAATTGCAGTTTCCGATGTCGCATACCTCCCAACAGCGCGAGGGGTGGCCATAACAGTTGAAGGACTCAAAATCATCAATCTCTACGCCCCATCGGGCACTGACAAACGGAGGGATCGCTCCCAGTTCTACGCAGAAGATATCACGCCTTTATTCCTCGGTCGATACGATCATCTCATCGTAGGTGGAGATTTCAACTGTGTTCTCGAGCGCACAGACCAATACCCCCATTTCACCACATGTCCGGAACTTCGCTTCCTCGTCCGCCGCCTTCGTCTCCTCGATACTTGGCGAGTGGTACACAGCGACCGCCCGGGGTATACACACATCACGAGCCACTCCGCCAGCCGACTCGATAGAATATACATCTCTGACGCTCTGAAATCAGTTCTCCTCGACGCGGAACGTTGGCCGTCTGCCTTTTCGGATCACAACATCTACATCTGTACCATGAACCTACGTCGAAAATCTATATGGCGCAGTGCAGGACCTTGGAAACTCAATGTCGCGCTACTGCAGGACCCTGAATGTCGACAACAGGTCTCCGACACGTGGCACACCTGTGTTCAACGCATTATGCGTTACGAGACCACACTGCAATGGTGGTTGCTGTGCGCCAAACCGGCCATCCGACGCACATTGACACACTATGGCAGAGCCAAAGCCAGGTGGAATCACCATACCACTGATTTCTATTATAGCGCTCTACGTGAACTCATGGATCATCCTCCATCCCCGGATCGCCTCAAAGAAGCTCAACGCATCAAGGCAAAGATTTTATCCTTGACCAGATGCCGTCTAGAGGGAGCCATTGTCCGAGCCCGCAGCCAAGACAGGATTAACGGTGAAGAACCTTCTATGCATCATATTGTTCAAAACGTTCGTCGACGTCGACAGGCTTTAATGACAACTTTAGACTTACCTGATGGACGACGGCTGACTTCGCAAGCTACCATTGCGGATGCATTCACAACGCACTATAGACTTTTCTATCAAGAAGTACCTGCCGGTGCAGAGGCCATTGCTGAGGTTGCCCAGGAGACACTTGGTACTCTCAACGCAGCAGCTGCAACCCTCCTGACTGCTGAAGTGACCACCGACGACGTCCAAGGCGCTGTGGCCAAGGGGTCTCTGAATCGATCTCCCGGCCCGGATGGTTTACCTCTCGAATTTTACAGAACCTTCCACGATTTGATGATGCCACGATGGAGGGACATGTACTGGGAACTTTTGTCCGGCGCGGCGAACCCGCCACCAATGTTCATGGAAGGCTTCCTTGTACCAGTCCCGAAACCCGTAGGAGGAACACGACTCGACAGTTATCGGCCGATCACGTTACTCAATTCTGACTGCAAGATTTTCACACGCCTTCTAGCAGTGCGACTCAAACGTGTCTTACGGGACATTGTTTCCCACGAACAAACATCCTTAGGCGGCGATCGTAATATACAGACAGCCCTCAGTGAGTATCGAGATGTGATCGCTGTGGCAACACACTCGCGACTGCCAGGCGCTTTAATCTCCATCGACTTCAAACAAGCGTTTGACCGCGTCAATCATGCATTCCTCAACGCAGTGATGGACCGAATGGCAATTCCCCCGACGTTCACGCAAGTGATTATGCGGCTCCTTCGTGGAGCAACGTCCAGACTTCTCGTCAACGGCAGACTTACAGAACCTATACGGATTGCACGTTCAGTACGGCAGGGTTGCCCTTTGTCGACGGTGCTTTATGCCATTGCGATGGAACCACTCATTTGCGGATTACGGCGACGTTTGACAGGTATTCCACTCCGGGATCATATGTTCCGCTGCCGAGCTTACGCGGACGACTTGGCCCTCGTCGTACGTTCAGCGGCTGACGTACAAGCTGCGATGCAGTGGATTACCCGTTACAGTGCAGGGGCAGGGAGCGCTATGAACGTGGCAAAATCATGCGCCATGAAGATCGGCCGCGGCCTTCCCGCATACAGCGTAGTTCCATTTCAACTGCTGGACACCCTTTGTTGTCTCGGATTGGTGTACACGCGAGACATTCGCCGCACCTCGACGATCAATTTTCGGGCGCTGCTGCAACGCATCCGGGCCAACATACAAAACCACATACTACGCCCGCTGACTATGTGCCAGAGAGTCACCTTCGTCAATACCCATCTGGCAGCTCGGATACCCCATATAGCGCAGATTCTGCCCATCACTGCGACAATGGCGGCCAGGTTACAGGCGGCATTCGGCTATTTCATTTGTTCTGGACACATCTTCAAAGTCCAGTATGAAGCTCTCACCTTACCGAAGCGGGATGGTGGCCTCGATCTGGTTAATGTGAGAGCCAGGACTACGGCACTTTACACCAATACTATGCTCCGGTTATGGAAAAGCCAAAATGCTAGTTTTACTGGAATGTTGACCACCGAGCTCGCACCTGTTTCGCGACGACCACCGACGTCTTTGGCACACATCCCACCTCCGATGTCACATATCGGCCGTTTCTTTTTGGAGTACAGCTACATATGCACCGAGCTCCCCAGGACCAGGAAGACGACCACCCGCGACATCTACCGCCTTCTCCGAAAGTCTCTACCCCGCAACCCCGTCGAAACACGTCACCCCCAGGTTTCATGGCCTACAGTTTGGAAAACGATCCACCAACCATATCACACAACTGATACCACCTCTATGTGGTATCTTCTCGTCAACGGCAAGTATACTACAAGACAGAAACTGCATCGCATCGCACTGGTGGACTCACCCCTGTGCCTCAAGTGCAATGTCGAAGATACAGATTTACATCGTTTTGAGTGTGGGCCAGCAGCAGCTGTCTGGACCCTCGTACAGAAGATTGTGGCTTTCTACCTCCGAGTACCACCACATCACGTTTCTCCCACAATGATGATATATCCCGACACGACCTACTTTCCATCGGCTAAGTGGCACGCCATCACATGGATCAGTGGCATGGCTGTCAACTACCTCTTCCGGGACGACATCGTCGATCCGGCGGACTTTTGGACACGCCTCCAAGTACATCATCACACCCTTCGCCGGCATCGACACTATCGGGCCACTTTCGCGAACTATTTACAGAGCATTTTCACCAACCCGCCACAAAGCTGGAATCTCAACGAACCGTGCCAGCCAAGACTGGACGATCCCACGTTCCCCTTCAATGGTCAATGATAGAATGCATTTTGTTCTGCTGGCGCGCCACAGTGGAGCATGGCGCGGAAAGTAGTCCTATTTTATTTCACTTCTCTTTTCTCCTCCTCTTCTAAATTTGTTTTTCTCCTTACACATGTATGTTTATCCATTTCACACATAGCTCTCTATCTGCAGCCTATTTGTTTTCTTTCCCTTGTGCTCAAAAAAAAAAATGCTGCTGATGGTGAGACTGTATACTCATTTATGTTAAAAAAAAACATAAAAATACACAAGAAGGCCGTTGCGGAAATATAGCTACCTTTTATGTTTTAAGTTTTCAACGGATATTGTGTTATTTTATGAAGAACGTCGTCTTTTATTTTCATACCCAAGAGGTTTTTATTTGTTTTCTTTAAAAAACAAAAAAAGAAAAAAAAGAAAAAAAACAAAAAACAAAAAAGGAAAAAAATAAAAAATAAAAAAATAAAAAATAAAAAAGAAAAACAAAAAAGAGAAAAAAAAGTTGGTAGAGCACTTGCTCGCGAAAAAAAAAAGCGTGGTGAGCAGCGTCACTGTCTCGTAATTAAATACTTGTTGGGGCGGTGGTTTGCGGCTTGAAACGGCAATTTTTTTTTCCTAACATTGGCGTTTTTGTTAGGTTCTGATACTTTATTATTAGTTTAATATAAGTACATACTGTAATATTTGATGTTATGTAAATATAAATTCACCTCTTTTTGATGGGTGACTTTGTTCGGAAAAAAAAAAAAAGCGGTCTTGGCGCTGCAGTCATGGACTGTGCAGCTGGTCCCGGCGGAGGTTCGAGTCCTCCCTCGGGCATGGGTGTGTGTGTTTGTCCTTAGTATAATTTAAGTTAAGTAGTGTGTAAGCTTAGGGACTGATGACCTTTACAGTTAAGTCCCACAAGATTTCACACTCATTTGAACATTTTTGACAGAAACCGAGACTTAAGACAGAAAACAGACGCAAACGAAGCGCTGATCCACGGTAAACAATAAAACAACAATATGTGGGATACGTCATGAGAAGGCTAATGATATTCGGAGCAAATTAAGAACAGAGAAGCAGTCCCTAAAAGGAGAGAAGGAGAAAGGGTGGTAAAGAAGGAAATAGTGAGATGGACTGACCAGATTGGTCAACGATGGCAGAGGACAGACGGCAGTAAGAAGTTGAGAGAAACCATTATCCAGCAGAGACACATTAATGGGTTGCAACAATAAAACTCGATACAAAGATAAATTAAAACGCTACAAATGACAATGCTAATTTCCGTGGCTGTCGGTTATACGCAGAATGCATTCTTTTCTAAGGCACTCAACTCATCGAAATTTTCAATTCCTTTACTCTAGTAACCTTTGATCTACATCTACGTCTATACTTGTTTACTCCGCAAGTCCCTCTAAGGTGTTCCTCATTTCTCCCCTTTCATGTTCCAGTCGCGAATAGTGCAGGGGAAGAACGATTGTTATTACCCTCCATATGAGTTCGTATCTCTCTTATTTTACGATCATGCTCTTTCCGCGAAATATACGTAGGAAGAAGAAAAACCAATAAACCATACCGTGTTGTATAACGCCTCTCTCGCAGCGTCTGCCACATCCGTTACGTTTTCGTTTCAAACTTCTTCCCGTTTTTGTATTTGCCGATCCAGAAAACCTACATAGTATTGTTCTCCACACACACTCAAGTAATAAATTAAATAGTTAGTTAATTTTACAAAACAGGCGATATTTGTAAGTAAGAAGTATGTATGAGAGTGAAACTGATAGTGTTTTGGTAAGACGAGTTACTGTGCAACTTCGAGTTTGGTCTGAAGATGGGCGAGAGCGACTGTAATCTTAAGTAATAAACGGCGATCGACAGACTGAATAAAGTGTATTTTTCATTCAGTAATTACACCCGCTCATTTTATTCTGATCTGAGAATAAAACTGGATGTGTCCTGTTCGAAAGAATCATTCCAGCATAACGTTTGAGTGATTTAGAGAAACCACGCGAAACTTGAGTTTGGGCGGCCAGACCAGGAGTCCAGTGCCTCAATCGCTGTTACAAGTCTGTTTTCAGCGCTGACCATCTTAAAAAAGGCTTCAGTAATCCAGGTAATGATTTAAGCATAGTGACAGTGCGACGTACAGTAAAACTTTTTCCTTTTTGTTTCACTGCCAAAATTCCGCATCATGCCTTAGCCATTTCCAGTCGTCATTAGTTTGTTAAGTATTTCGTAATGGCGCTTGTAGGAAGAAGAAATTATTGCAAAAACTCGATCTTATGGAGATCAGTAGGCCATTTGTCCAAGTCTACTTGGCACTAATATAGAGTTGCAGCAGAATCAATTTCCTAATCTACTCCCGGAGGGTGGAATAGTGATTCAATGGACATCAGGTGTTAATCTGTTTAATAGACTGGAAGTTCAGGAATACACAGTACATATTGCTCTACACTGTTTCCTAAGCGTTACATACCTTTTGTCAAAGGTAAACATTGTTCGACTAAGTGAGGTGTTATTTGGAGATGTAGTGTATGTCATGCGCCATGTTACAATATATAGTTCTGAGCTACAGCTGGTCGGTAAACATTTATGACGATATGTAGTCGAATTTTTAAATACAAGTGGAAAGGAAGAACAATGTGTTGGGTTTAAATTCTGCTTCAAATATTTGATAACTTCAATGCAAAATGTGTAAAACACGTTTTTGAAAGTCTGGGTAAGCACAAAGGAATTTTTTTAAACATTTCATTCTTTCGAAACGGAAAAGCAAATTGTCCGATGGTAATTTCACGACTGAGTTGTTCCGCGCACCAACAAACTGGCGTAAAACTGCTGTATGTTACCCTGTGATTGGTGAAGAAGGCCATATAAATGGCTCAGATATTTTTCTAGGTGTGGGCGTCATAACCTTGTATTATAGCACACATTAGGAAATAATACAACACTCACCTAAACGAATGTGGAAATCCATCTCAAGGTCTCGTCCACTATGATAGTTGCGCGATGCCTTTTGCATATATCTTATCTGCAATTTCTCACCACTACATTATTCATTTCCTTACTGTAAGATTTGGAAAACTAATAGAATAGGTCTGTATAAGCTGTCATTCAACAGCTGAACAAATAATACCATTAAAGTTCCAAATTTTTTCTATTTGTTCCATAGGTATCAAAATGAAACAAATTACACGGTGCTTCCTAATCACTGGAGGGATCATAGGTCACACAGGTCTCCATTTCACACGTAGTGATGATAAACACACAATCTTACCACATTCTGAAAGAACTGAGATTGAAGATTCGACGCTTGCGTTTTACTTACTGTACATAACAACTGGCAGGTCGTTTACTGTTCGTGGAGAATATTATGATGTACGCAAAAGATCGTCGCTGGCACCTGACGGAAAATGCCCCATAAAATTGTTCTCTTGATGCTGATGTTGCCGACGGTTAATCAGCTCAGTCAACATAAACGTAACGACAGCGCCAAGAAGAGCGCTGTCAGAGGACAAACTTGTAAGCGGCTTATTTCCAGGCGTAGAACATGTGTCACCGACTTCAGAAGCAACTTCCACTACAAGGGGGCCTGTTCCAACATTAGAATCTGATGGAAACACGTGTTTCACGAGTGCAACAAAGATGTGAATGAATCAGATGGTTGAGATCAAATACTGAAATGCCAATCAAATTTCAAACGTATTTCGTTTATGAATCACCTTCATTTGTAGCACTGCTTCAAGTAAAACATCTCGTTCTTTCAAGGTACACAACAATTAAGAAAGGTTTCATGTCTAAAGCTACTAAAGTAAAATTTACATATCACAATAAAGCTAATAATGGAGATTGAACGTTAGACGCTAGAAAGAGGATTATTTCATCAAGATTCTTAACATACCAGGTGAAACGTCCCCTTTTAACAATTATACACAGGACTGTGCTTAACCTGACGCACAATATTTTATAGCGCAACGCAATCTGACTTTCAACACACAATGTTTTGTTAGCGCAACGCAATCTGACTTTCAAAATTCTCTACAAGAGAATGACCCTGACTAACATTAAACTATACGTCTCACAAATCACTTACCTCACAAAAATCTTCGCTCTCAAGCTACTGCAATACAGCGAGCGCCACTACTGCCAGCTAAATAAAAGATTCAAACTACGGAAGGCACTAACTACTGATAGGGATAGTTAGCAAATGAAAGATATTAATAGAGAACAAACAATGTATTTACCTTGATATCATGACAAATTACAAAACTCCGCCATCTCTCTCCCCACATCCACCACTGCTGGCGGCTCACCTCCAACTGCGCAACGTTACGCGCTGTTCACAGCCAGCTGCCTAACACTACAATGGTTGAGTATTACAACAATGCAAAGCAGCCACAGACTGCACACGGCACAGCCGGTGTTTTTCATACTGAGGTGGCGTTACCAATAAAAAAAACCTAAATAGCCTACTTACATAGCCCCCATGCTCCCCACAAAAAATTTTACAAATTTTGTTGGGCAGTGGGCAACACATATTTGTTAAAATTTTTCATAATCGTAATTACAATAACAAAGAAATCAAATGCACACACTTATTGATACAATGTTGGTCAAAAGCTAAAATTTTTTCTCACAGTCCATAAAGACAGTCCTGATCATTCATCACATTGCAGTGTTTTTCTCAAAGTCTGAGCAGTAAAAGAAAATGCACACGTAAGTAGTGGATTTCCATGCAGTCTTGAAGAAGTAGTGTTGCCCTTCCAACGGAAAGAGAGTGCTGACTCTTGACATGCTGACAGGTAATGGGCCACAACAGAGCAAACCCACAGCGGAGTCAGTCGAAGTTTTGAAGAGTATTGGTGGGTAGGTCATCACAGAGCAGACCCACTGTAGTCCTGGTAGAGATTATGGTATTGGTGGGCCACCAGAGGTGCAGACCCACTGCAGTCCTTGTAGAAATAATGGTATTGATGGATCATCAAAGATGCAGACCCACTGTAGTCCTTGTAGAGATAATGGTACTGGTGGGTCATCAAAGATGCAGACCCACTGTAGTCCTTGTAGAGAATGCCAGCAGCCATCTGTTGTGACTGTGCAGGTGCACAATCACCATTGAAGAGTCTTGCGGATAATATAGCAAGTCCATAACCACCACTTGTGCACTCACAAAGTTTTTGGAATTGTCCTCAGAACCAGCAATGCTGTTATCCAGTCCCTTGCTGAATTATTAACACACGTGCAAACACTAACAGTCCCTACTTCTCACATATTGTCCATATACTATGACCAATAGAAACGTGTGCAGTGAAATGTAACTTACAAGTTACTTAATTTGATGACCTGGTGTCAATTACAATTTTATAACATAAGAACACAATAACAAAGGTACAAAACACATCATTCAAGAACATAACAATACAAATAACAGTTGCGGTAATAGGGGCTTTACAAAAGAATAGAAATAAACATATACATCAGTGTTACAGGAATTATGACATAATTTCATACATACAAGATCAGAATAACTTTTGAAACATCAACTTCACACCTAAGCATTAACACAGAACAGATAAATGTCTAAACATCTTTACAAAGTAAATAACATATTATCAATGCAAATTATATTTGAGGATCACAGTATTCCTCATCATAGTGAATGTAGCTTAGTATTAGAAGAAGAAAAAATTCTATGAAACTACACAAAGACTGGAAGAAAACAAATACACAAGGGTACACAAACACATAGTGGGATAACACAATGGAAAGGACAGGGTTCGTTTTCAGTGTAACTTTTGGTACTGCAGTATTTTGTGAACAAAACCTTTTTTGTTCTTGGAGATCTCTCTTCGTTCATCATTATTCCCAAATGGTCCTATCTGTACCTCTTTTCTGTATTCTAACCATATTTCTTTCAAAATAATTATTTCTCATTGTACAATACTCATTTTGGCCCTATCTGTTTCTTGTGGCTTCTCAATGCATTTCTTCCAATTCATCATAGTTAGTTTCTTATATAGTCTACCCCCTCTTAAGCTAACTTAAATCTACTGAGCTCAGATGCTAAACTAAGGGACGAGGCAATGCAGCAGCACATAACAAATTAACACAAACAGCAATGACAAAAAAAACGCAGATTTGCGAAGCAAGCAGCATTAAGAAATTAGCAAAGCAATTGTAATATTACAACTAATCTAAGGCAATGTGCAACAAATAATAACAAGAAATCATTAGTAAAACTGGCTTAACAGAATAATACAAAGTCAAATTCAATAACACTATGCCTGGCAAACAGCAGCAACTGATACCTAAACATGACATAGCTCAAGCAGAAAAAATAGTAGACTAAAGATAACAATGCAGATAAGGGAAATGTATAATCACATCTTAATGTCTAAGTAATTAAAGTGGTGCACCACAACAACTTATTGTAAAAAAAAAATATTACCATGTACTTGAAAAGAAAATTGTGTGTGCAGTTACTGTTACTAGTCCCTTCTTATTGTTCTTTCCTTTCCAAGTGCTCCTTTTTTTTTAAGAATGTGGATTACAAAATTATTATTTAATAGATCTGTAGACAGAAAATATTTATATTAGTACATCTATAAAATTTTATTTTAACCAGTGCTGCAGTGCAGCTAGAAACTAGATATTAAACAAAATGGGCAAAGCAAGGCGTGAAACGTCATTCACTAGCCATATGGCATTTCTCTCAATTAGCACGACAATAGCCGTGAAATGTTTCTCATCGTTTTCAAGTTCGACCCTGTCGTTTTTGCAATGCTTTCTACAAAGGAACGTCAATAGCGAGGATAATGGCATCCCCTAATGGCTTTTTCTTCTACCTGTGCCGCTGGAAGGCTGATGGCTTTTTTTTTGTTCGGGCGGCTGTCGCCCAGGTGGGTGCCCGCGACGCATTACGTGCAGGTGGTCACTTAACTTTCGTACAGAAATATTAACGACAGCAGTTTGCGCTAAAATGGCAGTCTCATATAAAAATATTTCACAGGTCAAGAATTTGCGTTGCAAATCTGTAGAAACAAAATCCTATAAATATAAGTGTCCAAAAAAAATATTCGTCAGCATTGTGATACATTCACGCATTTACACACATTTCATAATTCTAAAAGTACGATTCTCGGTTTCCAACATACGTCTTCACAAGGCAGAGTTCCTAACCGCTACTCATTACTCCTTACCTTATTACACATATACAAATTCGTCGACGCTTCTTCAATACTTCATCATTAGATACATAGCATAATCAAATTCTTCATATAACATTAGCTTATTAATCATAAACATACCTCAACAACATAATACACATCGTCGTCGTAAATATAACATCATAACACCTCAGTCAACTTTCAAAAACGTCGTAGCTTTCTGCAATAATTTCAAATCCTAAAAAAAATTCTCTGCTCATTTCAATAGTGTCATCTACCTCAAACGTACCTTAAAAATCATGATCTCATACCAAATACAACATTCAAAGCTCTCATAGTATCACAATGGTTCCGAAAAAAATATGAACAGTTTACAAAGTACAGACCAAATACAGTTTCATAAGTGTGAAGTTATCCAACTGTGTAATTACGTAAACATCTGTCACTGATGTAGTAAAATAAATGTTTGTCTCTCTCAGGTAAATAATCAGATAGCTGTGTAATTCTGTGTTAGAGAAATATGGTACCGATGTGTAAAGTTGTATAAGCAAATACCATATTAGCTAGGGCTCCTTGTGCGTGCCAAACACATGGTACACAAAGTAAGCGTGTACCCCCCTGAGGATGAATGTAGCTTAGTATTAGAAGAAGAAAAAATTCTATGAAACTACACAAAGACAGGAAGAAAACAAATACACAAGGGTACACAAACACATAGTGGGATAACACAATGGAAAGGACAGGGTTCGTTTTCAGTGTAACTTTTGGTACTGCAGTCCAACCCAAAACTTCATTCCATAGATCTTTCGTCTTATTTCCACATTTGTTTCCACCAAAAAAATCCTATTCAAGCATGCTTTCTGTATATATATATGTTCACATATTTCTTACCTCATTATTTATTTTCCATTATCTTACTTCATCATTTATTTCCAAGAAAATCCTACCTAAACCTGTTGTCCCTAAACCCTACTTTTTTTTGGTTCATATCCTATTTCAAAATACTGTTTTGGCCAAACCATTTTCTTATAGATTTTCAATGTATTTCTTCCAATTCATCATAGTTAGTTTCTTATATAGTCTACCCCCTCTTAAGCTAACTTATATCTACTGAGCTCAGATGCTAAACTAAGGGACGAGGCAATGCAGCATCACATAAAACAATTAATACAAACAACAATAAAAAAACGCAGATTTGCGAAGCAAGCAGCATTAAGAAATTAGCAAAGCAATTGTAATACTACAACTAATCTAAGGCAATGTGCAGCAAACAATAAAAATATAAAAATAAATCATTAGTAAAACTGGCTTAACAGAATAATACAAAATCAAATTCAATAACACTACGCCTGGCAAACAGCAGCAACTTATACCTAAATATGACATAGCTCAAGCAGAAAAAATAGTGCACTAAAGATAACAATGCAGATAAGGGAAATGTATAATCACATCTTAATGTCTAAGTAATTAAAGTGGTGCACCACAAAAACTAATTCTACAAAAAATTACTCAGTAGTTGAAAAGAAAATTATGTATGCAGTTCCTGGTATTAGTCCCTTCTTATTGTTCTTTCCATTCCAAGAGCTCCTTTTTCGAAGAATGTGGATTACAAAATTATTATTTAATAGATCTGCAGACAGAAAATATTTATATTAGTACATCTATAAAATTTTATTTTAACCAGTGCTGCAGTGCAGCTAGAAACTAGATATTAAACAAAATGGGCAAAGCAAGGCGTGAAACGTCATTCACTAGCCATATGCCATTTCTCTCAATTAGCACGACAATAGCCGTGAAATGTTTCTCATCGTTCGTTCTGTGCCGCTGGAAGGCTAATGGCTTTTTTTTTTTTTTTTTTTTTTTTTTCCGGGCGGCCGTCGCCCAGGTGTCTGACACAGCTGTGTGCCCACGACGTATTACGTGCAGGTGGTCACTTAACTTTCGTACGGAAATATTTACGACAGCAGTTTGCTACAATGGCAGTCTTATATAAAAATGTTTCACAGGTCAAGAATTAGCGTTGCAAATCTGTAGAAACAAAATCTTATTGATATAACAGTGTCCAAAAAAATTTTCGTTGGCATTGTGATACATTCACGCATATACACACATTTCATAACTCTAAAAGTACGATTCTCGGTTTCCAACATACGTCTTCACAAGGCAGAGTTCCTAACCACTACTCATTACTCCTTACCTTATTACACATATACAAATTCGTCGACGCTTCTTCAATACTTCATCATTAGATACATAGCATAATCAAATTCTTCATATAACATTAGCTTACTAATCATAAACATACCTCAACAACATAATACACATCGTCGTCGTAAAAAATAACATCATAACACCTCAGTCAAATCTCAAAATCGTCGTAGCTTCCTCCAATAGTTTCAAAACCTAAAAAAAATTCTCTGCTCATTTCAAAAGTGTCATCTGCCTCAAACGTACTTTAAAATCATGATTCCATACCAAACACATCATTCAAAGCTCACATTGTATCACAATGGTTCCGAAAAAATATGAACAGTTTACAAAGTACAGACGAAATACAATTTCATACGTATGAAGTTATTCAACTGTGTAATTACGTAAACATCTGTCACTGACGTAGTAAAAAAAATGTTTGTCTCTCTCAGTTAAATGATCTGATAGCTGTGTAATACTGTGTTGGAGAAATATGGTACCGATGTGTAAAGTTGTATAAGCAAATACCATATTAGCTAGGGTTCCTTGTGGTTGCCACACACATGGTACACAAAGTAAGCGTGTACCCCCCTGAGGATCAAAATCGTCGTAGCTTCCTCCAATAATTTCAAAACCTAAAAAAATTCTCTGCTCATTTCAATAGTGTCATCTACCTCAAACGTACTTTAAAATCATGCTCCCTTACCAAATATCTCATTCAAAGCTCTCATAGTATCACAATGGTTCCAAAAAAATATGAACATTTCACAATGTGCAAACAAAATACAAGTTCATACGTATGAAGTTATTCAACTGTGTAATTACGTAAACATCTGTCACTAATGTAGTAAAAAAAATGTTTATCTCTCAGTTACATGATCAGATAGTTGTGTAATTTATGTGTTGGAGAAATATGGTACCGATGTGTAAAGTTGTATAAGCAAATACCATATTAGCTAGGGTTCCTTGTGGTTGCCACACACATGGTACACAAAGTAAGCGTGTACCCCCCTGAGGATTAATGTAATTATACCCTCAGGTGTTACAAATTACAGCAATGGAATGAAATGTATCACGGAAAACTTTCTTTGTAATTCAAAAATCTTAAAAAATAAATGTTTTAAGTACAAAATTAATCACTCAAATACGTGTCCTGTAGCGCTAAATGTGCGTCTTGTTGCAACATAATCTCTGTGGCAGTGTCGTAGTTATCGTCTTCCGAAAGCTAAGTTCTGCAGAAGTCAATGTACTTACCTCATGATAAACAAAAGTGAAATGCTTTGCGTATAGATATCTTAGTTATTACGCTTATTGCCGTGATGAGGAAAGTACTGTACTGTAACGTATTGTTGTGCTACGAAAAAGGCTGTCTCATTGTTGCTATACCACAAAAGTTACTACTAAAACATGTTTTAATTTCTTGAATAATGCCGAAAAACTGTGCAGATATAAAACAGATACACCGCAAAAGCAACATTGTAAATTGTCACTCATTAGTAACGTCGTGATAAAATCCTGTAGCTGTCACATAAACTAACCACTGTGTCATCTAGTATCTCTCAGAAAGCACTTTAAATCCAGAATGTATTTTCAAATAAACCAAAATGTTGCATTAAAATCTCAAGTTAAAAAAGCACATTATCTCTCAATAAACGGTGTTACATGTGAAATGTGGTGTAAACCTTTGCTCTTCCTAGTACGCAGAGTTTCAACTTTAACGCAATTATCAAGTGGTATACGTCGGTAAAGAATACTGGAATTTTTCTCAAGGTTAGCGTCTGTGTTATTTTTCTCGGAGCCAGCGGGCGCACGCGGCTGCCTGCTGTGCGAGTCATTGTCTGTTTCTTTGCTGGCGCGCGTCGTTATTCGGATTAGGAGACCGAACTTCTACAAATTCGCCTTGCCGAGAGGGCCCAGCTCTGTTTGAATCCCGCCAGTTCTGATGCAATTCAGGTCTGTCGTTACGATCACATCGTCTGTCGTCATGTCGGTAGTTTCTGTGGTTTCTTTCTTGTCGGTTAAGTGGTGGAGAATTTCTCCCTGAATCGTAACTGCGCGCTGGACCGTTGCGTCTAAAGTTATTCTGTCCCTCGTAATAATAATTGTTTTGGTTCCCATATTGTCTGTTTCTCTGATTGTCTCTGTGATAGTCATTACCGCGGAGAGGTGATCTTTCCCTGTAATTATTACTACTCTGCCAACGGTTGTTATACGGGTGGTGTCTGTTTCGGTCACGATTTGTGTTGTGAGAATAGCCTTGTCGCGTCCAGTTATTATTTCTTTCATCGCGGAATTGCGACGGATGTAATCTGTAATTGTTGTGCTCCTGCGTTCCGCGATTGTCAGTGTCAATTTCCAGTTCTTGTAAGAGTCCCTGAAAAGCTTCAATGTCGTCTTTGCAACGTCCTGCCAAAATAATATGTCGCAAATGTTCAGGCAGTTTGATTAAGCAAATGCGGATGAGTTCTGAGGGGCTGTATGGGTTTGACAGGTACTGATTCTTGTGCAACATGTCTTCAAAATATTTCACAAGACTGGAGAATTCAGATTGTTCGAAATGTTTCATCATTATGATGCCATGTTTTACTCGGTCTTGTGTGGCTTGAGACCAATATGCTGAGAGGAAGGCATGGTAAAATTCTCCTTCACTATGACAATCGTGAATGACCGAACGCATTCTTACAGCTGGTTCATTCTCTAAATAGCCACACATAAATTCTAATCTGTGTTCTAATGACCAGTTAGGGGGAAAACAATGAGAGAATTGATGGAGCCACGCTTGTGGATGAATGTCGTTGGCAGAATTTTTAAACGTTTTGAATTTACGTGTAGTAATGAACAGCTTATAGTCAAAGTCATCATGTCGGCGAGTCGCATATCGGTCATTGTTACGTCGTGTCGGCGGTTCCATCTCAAAATTTGGTGTGCCTTGCCAATTTCTTTCATAATTTCCGAAGTGTCCTGTGTTATTATTTTGTGGTTGTTCCGTATTTCTATGTCCCTCTTCCCGTACTGGAGCGCGAGTGTCCTCTGAAATACGTAATTCTTGTATTACCTGTGTCAGCTGATCTTGTACTTCGCGGATTTCTCTTTTGTGTTGCGTATTAATTTGATTTTGATTTTGTTTGAATTTTCTAATTTGTTCATACTCTTCTGTGTCAGTGAAGGCTACAGGTCTTGTGTCATTCAGATCATCATCTACCTTTGTAGATAAGTTAGTGACCTGATCCGAAAGTTCGCCTACTTTCTCCGATAGTGAACACATTTCCTCCGTGTGTTTTTCTGAACCAAGTTTCAGAGTGTCCATTTGAGTTGAAATCATATCTACTGTGTCCTTCAAGTTTTCCTGAGTTTTTGCAAGTTGCATAACCGAATCGGTAGATGCAACTGAGTCAAATTTAGCTTGCAAGGTCTCATGATTTTCATGAACAGTAGTTTGCAGTTCTTTTATGGCTGCTTCGTGATTCTGTAGTGCATTTTCATGACGCGAAAAAATAGGTTGGAAATGCTCACAAATTTGTGTTTTTACGTCATTACAGACTTTTTGACATTTCGATTCAATGTGATGTAACTCAGTAGTTAAATCCTCACGTGTTTGTTCAAGAGTTTGCTCCAATGAGTCTAACTTTTGAAGATTTTGTTCCATTGCGTCTAACTGTTGCTGTGTTTGACTCTGATTTTGTTCCATTTGTTTCTGATTTTGCTCAATTGTGTCTAATTTTTGAAGCTTTTGCTGTGTTTGTCCCATTTGTTGTATTAATTGTAATAACAATGCATTGGTGTCTGAAACATGTTCCTCAGTGCTTTTCGGCAGTGAATTTGCACCGGAAACATTCACATTTTGACAAGCAGAAAATGTGTCTTGACTTATTTGAGAAAACAGTGAGGATCCAAAACCTGAATCTACAGTATTTGCGAGATCGTGTCCTGTCATTTCGGATTCCTGAGGCGAGCTGTTGCCGACCGACCGATCGATAATGCTTCCCTGCTCACTGATTGTTTCACTGTCTACGCCATTGTTTGCAACCCGCTCCATCTCCCTATGCGCAATTACCAAATTACTACTTTTAACATTAGTTAATTCACTACTCTGCGGCGCTAACATACTGCTTTCGTCTTCACTGTCATTTCTCAATTTAGTTTGGAGCCTAGTGTTACGTTTTTCACACGCCATTATTGTCACAGTATTTCACACGACAACACAGAAAAACACAATTTGAAGAGCAAAAATAAGAAAACACATTAACATAGCACTGAAAATAATATCTAGTTAAATGCAAGCGCAGCTGCGAAATACTTGCTGCAAATCTACATGCATGCCACAACTGTTTTACTGTACAACAATGAAAAACTACAACTACAAAGGAAATTCTCTCTATAATTACGCGCTAGCAATAAACAAAATCTACACTAATTACACAAACTACAAGGAAAAAATCAGAAGATTCCAGTGAGGTATCCTAGGCTAAGGGTCGACATATGAAACGTCCCCTTTTAACAATTATACACAGGACTGTGCTTAACCTGACGCACAATATTTTATAGCGCAACGCAATCTGACTTTCAACACACAATGTTTTGTTAGCGCAACGCAATCTGACTTTCAAAATTCTCTACAAGAGAATGACCCTGACTAACATTAAACTATACGTCTCACAAATCACTTACCTCACAAAAATCTTCGCTCTCAAGCTACTGCAATACAGCGAGCGCCACTACTGCCAGCTAAATAAAAGATTCAAACTACGGAAGGCACTAACTACTGATAGGGATAGTTAGCAAATGAAAGATATTAATAGAGAACAAACAATGTATTTACCTTGATATCATGACAAATTACAAAACTCCGCCATCTCTCTCCCCACATCCACCACTGCTGGCGGCTCACCTCCAACTGCGCAACGTTACGCGCTGTTCACAGCCAGCTGCCTAACACTACAATGGTTGAGTATTACAACAATGCAAAGCAGCCACAGACTGCACACGGCACAGCCGGTGTTTTTCATACTGAGGTGGCGTTACCAATAAAAAAAACCTAAACAGCCTACTTACACAGGTTTACATTTAAATAAAAAGGTCAGATAATGGGTATTTTTGATTTGATCACACTGACCAAGCAGAAATACGCCATGTGACCAAAAGTATCCGGACACCCCCAAAAATATACGCTTTTCATATTAGGTTCATTGTGCTGCCAACTACTGGCGTGTACTCCATATCAGCAACCTCGGTAGTCGTTAGACATCGTGAGAGAGCAGAATGGGGTTCAGGTGATTCGGTGTCACTCATGTCATACTTCAGTAAACGAGTTTTCCACACTCCTAAACATCGCTAGCTCGAGTGTTTCCCATGTGATAGTGAAGTGGAAACGTGAAGGGACTCGTACAGCACAAAAGCGTACAGGTCGACCTCGTCTGTTGACTGACAGGGAGACCGCCAACAGTTGAAGAGAGTCGTAATGCGTAATAGGCAGACAGTCCAGACACCTATCCAGACCATCACACAGGAATTCCAAACTGCATCAGAATCCACTGCAAGTACTATGACAGTTAGGCGGGATGTGAGAAAACTTGGATTTCATGGTCGAGCGGGTGCTCATAAGCCACACATCACGCCTGTAAAAGCCAAACGACGCCTCGCTAGGTGTAAGGAGCGTAAACAAAGGACAATTGAACAGTGAAAAACGTTGTGTAGAATGACGAATCACGGTACACAATGTGGTGTGGGTATGGCGAATGCGCGGTGAATGGCATCTGCTACCGTGTGTAGTGCCAACGGTAAAATTCGGAGGCGGTGGTGTTACGGTATAGTCGAATTTTCATGGAGGCGGCTTGCAACTCTTGTTTATTTTCATTTTTTTTTTCATGGCACTATCACAGTACTGGCCTACATTGGCGTTTTAATCACCTTCTTGCTTCCCACTGTTGAATAGCGGTTTGGGAATGGTGATTGCATCTTGCAACACGATCGAGCACCAGTACATAATGCAAGGCCTGTCGCGGAGTGCTTACACGACAATAACATCCCTGTAGCGGACTGGCCTGCTCAGAGTCCTGACCTGAATTCTATAGAACCCCTTTGAGAAGTTTTTGAACAGGACTCGTGCCAAGCCTCACTGACCGACATTCATACCTCTCCTCAATGCAGCATTCTGTGAAGAATGGGCTGCCATTCCCCAAGAAACCTTCCAGCACCTTATTGAAAGTATGCCTGTGAAAGTGGAAGCTGTCGTCAAGGCTAAGGGTGGGCCAACACCATATGGAATTCCAGCACTGCCGATGGAGAGCGCCAGGACATTGTAAGTGAATTTCAGCCACGTGTCCGGATACTTCGTTCGTTGGTAGTCCACTGACCACAAGTTTACATATAAAGATTTAGCCCTTGCTAATGCTGTGGCGCACTCCTCGGCGATAACAGGCACTGGATTCGCGGGCTGGAAGAAGACACTTCAAGTTCCCGTCCGGTTGTCCGTATTTAGGTTTTGCATGCTTTCCTCAAACTGCTTTAAGCGAATGCAGAGATGGTTACTTTGAAATGGCAAGGGCGACTTACTTTAGCATATTCCCGCAAACAGGGCTTCTACGCTGTCTATAATGAACTCTTTTCTTTCCGGAGGATACTAGTGGAATCTCAGTGGTTCAAATGGTTCAAATGGCTCTGAGCACTATGCGACTTAACTTCTGAGGTCATCAGTGGCCTAGAACTTAGAACTAATTAAACCTAACTAACCTAAGGACATCACACACATCCATGCCCGAGGCAGGATTCGAACCTGCGACCGTTGCGGTCGCTCGGTTCCAGACTGTAGCGCCCAGAACCGCACGGCCACTCCGGCCGGCTTTCTCAGTGGTGGCCGGTAGTGTAAGAATAAGTTGGATCATGTAAATCATGGACGCAGTTCTGTGCGCAGATGTCCTGGGTTGTATATCAAATGTTTCTGAAGTGTCCCATGAATACACAGCACGCTCAGCGTCCACCTTCGTGCGGTTCGATAGGAGTTGGCTACCTTCTCACACCACTGTTCATTCTTTTCCTTAATTTTTTTTAGTCAGAATGAGGATCATAGGTCAGTATTTCAGTATGACCCGGAAATACAAAGATACAGGGACTTTCAGTTCGACATAAGCGCTGTCTCCAGCCTTGCATGGAGATCACGTTACCCCTGTAGGCAGGAAGCTATCATCGCCATGGACGTGGTCATGACTCCACCGTGAAGTAAGTTGCATCACGTCGCCATGTGACACTGCGTACGGGCAGTAGACGTAAAATGACATTAACGGCCAGGGAGCAGGGACAGCTTCCAGGCGTTGTCAGCTCCATTTGGTTTCAAATGCGACAGGAATTGCTGCTGTCAGTGAATTCAGGTCCGTTTCAACCATTTTCCGAGTTAGTGTAGTGAAAAGAATTACATGCAATGGACACTTGGAGTCTATTATCTAGGAAAAGACCGATGCTTGCAGTGGTGCATGCACTAAAATAAGCCGTGGGGTACCTCTTAATATCGTGTCGTACCTCCTTTTGCAACTTGATGTAGCATGGACTCAACAAGTCGTTGGAACTACCCTGCAGAAAGATTGAAGTATGCTACCTATATAGCTGTCCATAACTGCGAAAGTGTGCCGGTGCAGGATTTTGTGCACGAACTGGCCTATCGATTTATGTCCCATAAATGTTCGACGGGATTCACGGCGGCCGATCTGCGTGGCCAAATTATTCGCTCGAATTGTTGAGAATGTTCTTCAAACCAAATGCGAAAAACTGTGGCCCGATGATGAGGCGCATTGTCATCGATAGAAAGTACATCGTTGTTTGGGGACACGAAGCCCGTGAATACCTACAAATGGTCTCCAAGCAGCCGAACGTAACCATTTTCAGTCAATTGTCGGTTCATCTGGGCCAGAGAACACAGCCCAATCCATGTAAACACAGCCCACGCCGTTATGGAGCCACCACTAGCTTTCACAGTGCCTTGTTGACAAACCGGGTGCTTGGTTCAAAATGGTTCAAATGGCTCTGAGCACTATGGGACTTAACTTCTGAGGTCATCAGTCCCCTAGAACTTAGAACTACTTAAACCTAACTAACGTAATGACATCACACACATCCATGCCCGAGGTTGGATTCGATCCTGCGACCGTAGCGGTCGCACGGTTCCAGACTGTAGCGCCTAGAACCGCTCGGCCACACCGGCCGGCTGGGTGCTTGGCTTCGTGGGGTTTGCGCCACACGCAAGCCCCACCATCAGCTCACAGTAACTGTAAACGGGATTCATCTGACAAGGCCACGGTTTTCCGGTTGTGTAGGGTCCAACCTATATGGTCACGAGCCCAGAAGAGGCGCTGTCACCGACGTCGTGCTGGTAGCAAAGGCACTCACGTCGGTCATCTTCTGCCATAGGCCGTTTACGCCACATTTCGTCGCACTGTCCTCGCGTCGTACGTCTCACATTGATTTCACGCTGTGCTGCTTGTTTGTTAACACTGACTACTCGGAGCAACCGCCGTTGCTCTCGGTCGGTAAATGAAAGCCGTCACCCATTGCGTTGTGCGTACGGAGAGGTAATGCCTGAAATTTGGTGTTCTCCGCACACTCTTGAAACTGTGGATATCGGAATGTTGAATTTATTAACGATTTCCGAAATGCAATGTCCCATGCATCTAACTCCGACTACCATTCCGCGTTCCAAGTCTGTTAATTCCCGTCGACCAACTGTAATCACGTCAGAAACCTTTCCACATGAATCATCTGACTACAAATGATAGCTTCGCCAGTGCATTGCCCTTTTATACCTTGTGTACGCGATACAACCGCCATCTTTATATTTGCATATTGCTATTCTACGACTTCTGTCACCTCAGTGTGAAGCTGCAAATCTCTAGTGGGCAATGCAGCACAGAAAGTGGGTGGTGTGGTTCGACGAGTCCTGCTTCTCTGTCTTTTCTAGTGAAGTTCGGGAGACAGTACATCGACGACCTAACGAGTCGTTTAATCTGCACTGTGTAGAGGGCTTAGCTCAAGCCGAAGGTGGATCGCTGATTTTTGCGACAAAAATTTCCGGTTTCCAGGAACAAGAATGATAATTTCAATGTTCTTCGTGACCAAGTGTTACCCTTTCCTCTGCATGTTCATGACGACTATGCTTTAGACACTTCCGTGTTACAAGATGGCTACAGCCGTTTCTACAGGGCTGCACGTTTGTGTTCGTTGCTTGACGTAATTTCAGGTATCCTGTTGCATCTCCACTGATCCGCTAGATCACCCTATCTTAATCCCACAGAAAAGTCTGGGAGTATTTGGAACAGAGGGTGAAACGTAGTAGTCAACATCCTTGCAATTTCGTAGCTGTACGAGATCTAAACATCGACGATGCGGCATTGGGAAGAGTCTTGTACCATGGAACACTTCTCAGATTTCCGTCTCTACCCAGCCCTCTAATAGAATATTTACATATTTTTTTCATTCTATTTTTAAATGATGACATCCACGATTCTTATCTGGCAGTTGTATTGTTATTTAAAAGCGTTTCAATCGAGTAAATCCTGTCAGTACTATATGTTACATTATTACTCTACTACACAGCAATAACCAGTAAATGAAATCAAAATAAGCAGAGGTATTACCAAACACCAGTCACTAGGTAAATTGAAGTTATTGGAAACCAACAGGTATTTCCATTTCCAAGGCACGTAAAATTGTTAAAACATTAAAAAAACGATTGACGAATTGTGGCTTACACGTCCACTCGTCATGTAGCTATTTTAAAAACATGTAGAATTTTACTTGCTACAAAAATCTGTAACTGAAGAATTAACAATACATTCCAGAGAGATTTAATATATTTTACAAAAAATGGTTTAAATGGCTCTAAACACTATGGGATTTAACATCTGAAGTCATCAGTCCCCTTGACTTAGAACTACTTAAACCTAACTAACCCAAGGACTACACACAGATACATGCCTGCCGCAGGATTCGAACCTGCGACTGCAGCAGCATCGCGGTTCCGGACTGAAAGGCCTAGAACCGCTCGGCCACAGCGGTTGGCTAATATATTTTACAGAGCTTAAAAATGTAGAACTCGTAATGTTTACAAATGCTGCACAAAAGCTACAGAAAATGAATACTGTTTGTACCGGTCTCTAATGCGCATTCCTTCGCGTAATTCTAAAATCAGTCACTAGACTGAAGTACTAACCAAAAAACACGGTGTCTTCCTTGGTATTTTATCCTCCACGTACAATACTTTGCCCTGGCCGAAGAAACGTGTCACTCTCCTCCTCAGCAAACTGACGTCATTAACAAGGACATACGTGTCATTAGCGACACGTGTCCTGCAGTATATAACTTTTTTGTCTCAGTGTGCTTATTTCGTACGGTTCACAGTGCGCTATGTCCTGTTAGGGAAGGTGTGAGGATCGAGTACAGGCTTAGTTCGCATTTACAGCATTAATCGAGGCCGCAGACCGAACAGCTATGGTTTACGGCAGCCGGAGACTTACTGCCGTCAGGTCGGCAGAGAGCGCCTGTCGTTAGGCCGACAGGAGTTACGGCGCAGTAATTCCGCAGTGAGGGGCGGCCTCTGTTTTCTATGGGGCCTCGACTACAGGCAGCTCTATCCAGGGACAGTGCCCAGCGCCTAATGAAAGGCCACACTGAGCCGGACCCACTGGACTCGCCCTCTGTCTATAAGGCGCCTAGCCGGTGCCGTCGCTGGACAATTAGCGGGTTCCCCATAATCCAGCCACCTTGTGCGGGGAATGCCTCCCAGCTCTCTCTCTCTCTCTCTCTCTCTCTCTCTATCAACGCCGCCTCTGCAAGTCGTAGCTCTGCGTAATGGCGGCCCCTCCGCAATTATAAGACGTCTCTCCGACTCCCTCCAGACTCCAGCACCTGGATCCCTACTCCGCGCTTATTAGCCCACTCAGCGGGATCGAGATTTATGGCTCCCGCCCCCGACCCTCACAATCTATCTGCCGTTAACCACACTTGATCCGATACGCGTCAGTTAGTTAATTAGTTTGTTAGTTAGTTGGCTGCGTGTTCCATTGATCAATCGCTCGGTACGGTAGCCGTTATGATGTGGAACGTGTAAAGTGCACAAGCAATGCACATAAGAAACAAGATTTTTTTTAAATATATGTATATAGCACTCCGTCTTCAGGCCACCAGTGGCCTACCGAGACATCCGACCGCCGTGTCATCCTCAGTTGAGGATGCGTATAGGAGGGGCATGGAGTCAGCACTCCACTCTCCCGGTCGTTATGATGGTATTCTTGACCGAAGCCGCTACTATTCGGTCGAGTAGCTCCTCAGTTGGCCTCACAAGGCTGAGTGCACCCCGAAAAATGGCAACAGGGCATGGCGGCCTGGATGGTCACCCATCCAAGTGCCGACCACGCCCGGCAGCGCATAACTTCGGTGATCTCACGGGAACCGGTGTATCCACTGCGGCAAGGCCGTTATATTATTTTCCCATTCCCTTAAAAGGCAAAAAATGCATATACTATATTTGTAGATTTATTTACACTCCTGGAAATTGAAATAAGAACACCTTGAATTCATTGTCCCAGGAAGGGTAAACTTTATTGACACATTCCTGGGGTCAGATACATCACATGATCACACTGACAGAACCACAGGCACATAGACACAGGCAACCGAGCATGCACAATGTCGGCACTAGTACAGTGTATATCCACCTTTCGCAGCAATGCAGGCTGCTATTCTCCCATGGAGACGATCGTAGAGATGCTGGATGTAGTCCTGTGGAACGGCTTGCCATGCCATTTCCACCTGGCGCCTCAGTTGGACCAGCGTTCGTGCTGGACGTGCAGACCGCGTGAGACGACGCTTCATCCAGTCCCAAACATGCTCAATGGGGGACAGATCCGGAGATCTTGCTGGCCAGGGTAGTTGACTTACACCTTCTAGAGCACGTTGGGTGGCACGGGATACATGCGGACGTGCATTGTCCTGTTGGAACAGCAAGTTCCCTTGCCGGTCTAGGAATGGTAGAACGGTGGGTTCGATGACGGTTTGGATGTACCGTGCACTATTCGGTGTCCCCTCGACGATCACCAGTGGTGTACGGCCAGTGTAGGAGATCGCTCCCCACACCATGATGCCGGGTGTTGGCCCTGTGTGCCTCGGTCGTATGCAGTCCTGATTGTGGCGCTCACCTGCACGGCGCCAAACACGCATACGACCATCATTGGCACCAAGGCAGAAGCGACTCTCATCGCTGAAGACGACACGTCTCCATTCGTCCCTCCATTCACGCCTGTCGCGACACCACTGGAGGCGGGCTGCACGATGTTGGGGCGTGAGCGGAAGACGGCCTAACGGTGTGCGGGACCGTAGCCCAGCTTCATGGAGACGGTTGCGAATGGTCCTCGCCGATACCCCAGGAGCAACAGTGTCCCTAATTTGCTGGGAAGTGGCGGTGCGGTCCCCTACGGCACTGCGTAGGATCCTGCGGTCTTCGCGTGCATCCGTGCGTCGCTGCGGTCCGGTCCCAGGTCGACGGGCACGTGCACCTTCCGCCGACCACTGGCGACAACATCGATGTACTGTGGAGACCTCACGCCCCACGTGTTGAGCAATTCGGCGGTACGTCCACCCGGCCTCCCGCATGCCCACTATACGCCCTCGCTCAAAGTCCGTCAACTGCACATACGGTTCACGTCCACGCTGTCGCGGCATGCTACCAGTGTTAAAGACTGCGATGGAGCTCCGTATGCCACGGCAAACTGGCTGACACTGACGGCGGCGGTGCACAAATGCTGCGCAGCTAGCGCCATTCGACGGCCAACACCGCGGTTCCTGGTGTGTCCGCTGTGCCGTGCGTGTGATCATTGCTTGTACAGCCCTCTCGCAGTGTCCGGAGCAAGTATGGTGGGTCTGACACACCGGTGTCAATGTGTTCTTTTTTCCATTTCCAGGAGTGTATTCCTTATTGCTATTCAAGAATTCATCTATGATATAGAATGAGTTGTCAAAGAGATATGATTTCAATTTATTTTTGAAGCTATCACATGTCTGATAGAGGAAAGTCCCCAAAACCGGATATGCATTTCGTTTTTGACTTTTTAAAAAATAGAAAATGGTAACAATTTTATGTCTCCGAGAAAAAAATCACGACACCAAAAAATGATTAATAAAGAGTAGTGAAATTTCGGTAATATATCTTTATAGTTAACATACTTAAGTAATTATCATCGCAAGATCACAGGTCATTGTAAGTACGAGATAAACAATTACAAATATGAAATTCTGTTACATTAATAACCGATATAACAGCAAGAATGTTGAATGCAAGCATGCAAACTTGCATGCATTGTGTTGTACATGTGCCGGCTGCAGTTTTTAGGATGGAGCTCCACACGTGTTACTATTGTTCTGTCAATACAGGGATGGTTAATGCTATTTGTGGATGACGCTGGAGTTTTCGTCCGACAATATCCCGTATGTGCTGCATTGGAGACAGATCTGGTGATCTTGCAGGTCAAGGCAACACGTCGACACTCTGTAGAACATGTTGGGTTACAATAGCGGTGTCTGGTGTCGCGAATGATAGAAAAAGAATTAAAACTCAATTGAGATGTAGGCTTGGAAATTCTTGCTACCAGCGAGGCGGACGTGACCGGACGTGGCTTATGTGTAATGTTGACTTGTTGCTAACAAGAGCGGACTATGCCGCATCACGAGGCTCGAGAGCCGTCGCAAGACACAACCATTGGACAGCGGCGTACGGCCTGTTCGTCATGTAGGCCTCACGTGCGACCGCGTGACGCACAAGCAATGCTCAAGAGTACTGGAAACGTCTAGAACTAGTGGTGCCGGGTGCATTACCGTTATAAAAAGGCTAGCCGCCATATTGTTGGGACGGTGCTGGGAGTGATGGCAGTGATGGAGCCTCAGCACGGTCGGTCGGGTATGGTTTAGCTGGAGTTATGATGCTGTGAGATCGCAGTGCAGTGCTGCGTAACTACGAGGAGACTTAGACTTATTTCCATGTAGTCAACACTTAGTCCGGCGCGACCGCCTCTGCTATATGGGGACGTAAACTCAGGGTACTATGTGTGTGCGTGTGCGTGTGTGTGTGTGTCTGTGTGTGTGTGTGTTGGGGCTTATGGGCGCACAACAT